>NW_026904325.1:0-39524 GCF_024500275.1 Phycodurus eques | reverse complement strand
CGAACTCTCCCGTTTATACTTGTTACAGGCAATGGTTTGAATCCCAAAGCTTTGGGTGGATTTTTACACACATTTGCTGTTTTTATTGCTTAAAAATGCTTCCCAGCTCCCTCTGCTGTACACTTTTTTTACTGTAACTCATAACTTCACAAAGGATGCTTTCCCAGTAAATTCTCTTGCATTTTAGAGTAAAACTCTCCCCTTTATACTAGTTACAGGCAGTGGTTTGAATCCCAAAGCTTTGGTTGGAGTTTTACACACATTTGCAGTTTTTATTGCTGAAAAATGCTTCCCAGCGCCTGCTGTACACACTTTTTATTTTGACTCATAACTTCCCAAAGGATGCTTTCCCAGTAAATTCTCTTGCTTTTTAGAGTAAAACTCTCCCCTTGATACTAGTTACAGGCAGTGGTTTGAATCCCAAAGCTTTGGTTGGAGTTTTACACACATTTGCTGTTTTTATTGCTTAAAAATGCTTCCCAGCTCCCTCTGCTGTACACTTTTTTTACTGTAACTCATAACTTCACAAAGGATGCTTTCCCAGTAAATTCTCTTGCATTTTAGAGTAAAACTCTCCCCTTTATACTATTTACAGGCAGTGATTTGAATCCAAAAGCTTTGGTTGGAGTTTTACAAACATTTGCAGTTTTTATTGCTTCAAAATGCTTCCCAGCGCCTGCTGTACACTTTTTTTATTTTGACTCATAACTTCACAAAGGATGCTTTCCCAGTAAATTCTCTTGCTTTTTAGAGTAGAACTCTCCCCTTGATACTAGTTACAGGCAGTGGTTTGAATCCCAAAGCTTTGGTTGGAGTTTCACACACAATTGCTGTTTTTATTGCTTAAAAATGCTTCCCAGCGCCGACTGTACACATTTTTTATTTTGACTCAAAACTTCACAAAGGATGATTTCCAAGTAAATTCTCTTGCATTTTAGAGTAGAACTCTCCCCTTTATACTAGATACAGGCAGTGGTTTGAATCCCAAAGCTTTGGTTGGAGTTTTACACACATTTGCTCTTTTTATTGCTTAAAAATTCTTCCCAGCGCCTGCTGTACACGTTTTTATTTTCACTCATAACTTCACAAAGGATGCTTTCCCAGTAAAGTCTCTTGCTTTTTAGAGTAGAACTCTCCCCGTTATACTAGTTACAGGCAGTGGTTTGAATCCCAAAGCTTTGGTTGGAGTTTTACAAGCATTTGCAGTTTTTATTGCTGAAAAATCCTTCCCAGCGCCTGCTGTACACTTTTTTTATTTTGACTCATAACTTCACAAAGGATGCTTTCCAAGTACATTTTCTTTTATTTTAGAGTAAAACTCTCCACGTTATACTAGTTACAGGCAGTGGTTTGAATCCCAAAGCTTTGGTTGGAGTTTTACACACATTTGCAGTTTTTATTGCTTAAAAATGCTTCCCAGCGCCTGCTGTACACTCTTTTTATTTTGACTCATAACTTCCCAAAGGATGCTTTCCCAGTAAATTCTCTTGCTTTTTAGAGTAAAACTCTCCCCTTGATACGAGTTACAGGCAGTGGTTGTAATCCCAAAGCTTTGGTTGGAGTTTTACACACATTTGCTGTTTTTATTGCTTAAAAATGCTTCCCAGCGCCGACTGTACAAATTTTTTATTTTGACTCAAAACTTCAAAAAGGATGATTTCCAAGTAAATTCTCTTGCATTTTAGAGTAAAACTCTCCCCTTTATACTATTTACAGGCCGTGGTTTGAATCCCAAAGCTTTGGTTGGAGTTTTACACACATTTGCAGTTTTTATTGCTTAAAAATTCTCCCCAGCTCCCTCTGCTGTACACGTTGTTTATTGAAACTCATAACTTCACAAAGGATGCTTTCTCAGTACATTCTCTTGCTTTTTAGAGTAAAACTCTCCCCTATACACTAGTTACAGGCAGTGGTTTGAATCCCAAAGCTTTGGTTGGATTTTTACACACATTTGCTGTTTTTATTGCTTAAAAATGCTTCCCAGCTCCCTCTGCTGTACACTTTTTTTACTGTAACTCATAACTTCACAAAGGATGCTTTCCCAGTAAATTCTCTTGCATTTTAGAGTAAAACTCTCCCATTTATACTATTTACAGGCAGTGGTTTGAAACCCAAAGCTTTGGTTGGAGTTTTACAAACATTTGCAGTTTTTTTTGCTTAAAAATGCTTCCCAGCGCCTGCTGTACACTTTTTTTATTTTGACTCATAACTTCACAAAGGATGCTTTCCCAGTAAATGCTCTTGCTTTTTCGAGGAGAACTCTCCCGTTTATACTAGTTACAGGCAGTGGTTTGAATCCCAAAGCTTTGGTTGGAGTTTTACACACATTTGCTGTTTTTATTGCTTAAAAATGCTTCCCAGCTCCCTCTGCTGTACACTTTTTTTACTATAACTCATAACTTCACAAAGGATGCTTCTCCAGTAAATTCTCTTGCATTTTAGAGTAGAACTCTCCCCTTGATACTAATTACAGGCAGTGGTTTGAATCCCAAAGCTTTGGTTGGAGTTTTACACACATTTGCTGTTTTTATTGCTTAAAAATGCTTCCCAGCGCCGACTGTAAAAATGTTTTATTTTGACTCAAAACTTCACAAAGGATGATTTCCAAGTAACTTCTCTTGCATTTTAGAGTAGAACTCTCCCCTTTATACTAGTTACAGGCAGTGGTTTGAATCCCAAAGCTTTGGTTGGAGTTTTACACACATTTGCTGTTTTTATTGCTTAAAAATGCTTCCCAGCGCCTGCTGTACACGTTTTTATTTTCACTCATAACTTCACAAAGGATGCTTTCCCAGTAAAGTCTCTTGCTTTTTAGAGTAGAACTCTCCCCTTTATACTATTTACAGGCCGTGGTTTGAATCCCAAAGCTTTGGTTGGAGTTTTACACACATTTGCAGTTTTTATTGCTTAAAAATGCTTCCCGGCGCCTGCTGTACACTTTTTTTATTTTGACTCATAACTTCACAAAGGATGCTTTCCAAGTAAATTCTCTTGCATTTTAGAGTAAAACTCTCCCCTTTATACTAGTTACAGGCAGTGGTTTGAATCCCAAAGCTTTGGTTGGAGTTTTACACACATTTGCAGTTTTTATTGCTTAAAAATTCTCCCCAGCTCCCTCTGCTGTACACGTTGTTTATTGAAACTCATAACTTCACAAAGGATGCTTTCCCAGTACATTCTCTTGCTTTTTAGAGTAAAACTCTCCCATATATACTAGTTACAGGCAGTGGTTTGAATCCCAAAGCTTTGGTTGGAGTTTTACACACATTTGCTGTTTTTATTGCTTTAAGAATGCTTCCCAGTGCCGACTGTACAAATTTTTTATTTTGACTCAAAACTTCAAAAAGGATGATTTCCAAGTAAATTCTCTTGCATTTTAGAGTAAAACTCTCCCCTTTATACTAGTTACAGGCAGTGGTTTGAATCCCAAAGCTTTGGTAGGAGTTTTACACACATTTGCAGTTATTATTGCTTAAAAATGCTTCCCAGCTCCCTCTGCTATACACTTTTTTTATTGTAACTCATAACTTCACAAAGGATGCTTTCCCAGTAAATTATCTTGCTTTTTAGAGTAAAACTCTACCCTTTATACTAGTTACAGGCAGTGGTTTGAATCCCAAAGCTTTGGTTGGAGTTTTACACACAATTGCTGTTTTTTTGTTTGGTTAAAAATGCTTCCCAGCTCCCTCTGCTGTACACTCTTTTTATTGTAACTCATAACTTCCCAAAGGATGCTTTCCCAGTAAATTCTCTTGCATTTTAGAGTAAAACTCTCCCCTTTATACTATTTACAGGCAGTGGTTTGAAACCCAAAGCTTTGGTTGGAGTTTTACAAACATTTGCAGTTTTTTTTTTTTTTTTTTGCTTCCCAGCGCCTGCTGTACACTTTTTTTTATTTTGACTCATAACTTCACAAAGGATGCTTTCCCAGTAAATTCTCTTAGAGACAGTGGCACTGAAGAGACAACAGGAAGCAGAGCTGGAGGTGGCGGAAATGAAGATGTTGAGGTTCGCTCTTGGAGTGACCAGGTTGGATAAAATTAGACATGAGCTCATCAGAGGGACAGCCAAGGTTCGATGTTTTGGAGACAAAGTTAGAGAGCGCAGACTTCAATGGTTTGGACACGTCCAGAGGAGAAATAGTGAGTATATTGGAAGAAGGATGATGAGGATGGAGCTGCCAGGCAAGAGAGCTCGAGGAAGACCAAAGAGAAGGTTGATGGATGTCGTGAGGGAAGACATGATGGCAGTTGGTGTTCGAGAGGAGGATGCAGGAGATAGGCTTACATGGAAAAGGATGACGCGCTGTGGCGACCCCTAACGGGACAAGCCGAAAGGAAAAGAAGAAGATTGCTTAAAAATGCTTCCCAGCTCCCTCTGCTGTACACTTTTTTTACTGTAACTCATAACTTCACAAAGGATGCTTTCCCAGTAAATTCTCTTGCATTTTAGAGTAGAACTCTCCCCTTTATACTATTTACAGGCAGTGATTTGAATCCCAAAGCTTTGGTTGGAGTTTTACAAACATTTGCAGTTTTTATTGCTTAAAAATGCTTCCCAGCGCCTGCTGTACACTTTTTTTATTTTGACTCATAACTTCACAAAGGATGCTTTCCCAGTAAATTCTCTTGCTTTTTAGAGTAGAAGTCTCCCCTTGATACTAGTTACAGGCAGTGGTTTGAATCCCAAAGCTTTGGTTGGAGTTTTACACACATTTGCTGTTTTTATTGCTTAAAAATGCTTCCCAGCGCCGACTGTACACATTTTTTATTTTGACTCATAACTTCACAAAGGATGCTTTCCCAGTAAATTCTCTTGCTTTTTCGAGGAGAACTCTCCCGTTTATACTAGTTACAGGCACTGGTTTGAATCCCAAAGCTTTGGTTGGAGTTTTACACACATTTGCTGTTTTTATTGCTTAAAAATGCTTCCCAGCTCCCTCTGCTGTACACCTTTTTTACTATAACTCATAACTTCACAAAGGATGCTTCCCCATTAAATTCTCTTGCATTTTAGAGTAGAACTCTCCCCTTGATACTAGTTACAGGCAGTGGTTTGAATCCCAAAGCTTTGGTTGGAGTTTTACACACATTTGCTCTTTTTATTGCTTAAAAATGCTTCCCAGCGCCGACTGTACAAATTTTTTATTTTGACTCAAAACTTCACAAAGGATTATTTCCAAGTAAATTCTCTTGCATTTTAGAGTAGAACTCTCCCCTTTATACTAGTTACAGGCAGTGGTTTGAATCCCAAAGCTTTGGTTGGAGTTTTACACACATTTGCTGTTTTTATTGCTTAAAAATGCTTCCCAGCGCCTGCTGTACACATTTTTATTTTCACTCATAACTTCACAAAGGATGCTTTCCCAGTAAAGTCTCTTGCTTTTTAGAGTAGAACTCTCCCCTTTATACTATTTACAGGCCGTGGTTTGAATCCCAAAGCTTTGGTTGGAGTTTTACACACATTTGCAGTTTTTATTGCTTAAAAATGCTTCCCGGCGCCTGCTGTACACTTTTTTTTTTTTTCACTCATAACTTCACAAAGGATGATTTCCCAGTAAAGTCTCTTGCTTTTTAGAGTAGAACTCTCCCCGTTATACTAGTTGCAGGCAGTGGTTTGAATCCCAATGCTATGGTTGGAGTTTTACAAGCATTTGCAGTTTTTATTGCTGAAAAATCCTTCCCAGCGCCTGCTGTACACTTTTTTTATTTTGACTCATAACTTCACAAAGGATGCTTTCCAAGTACATTTTCTTGCATTTTCGAGGAGAACTCTCCCGTTTATACTAGTTACAGGCACTGGTTTGAATCCCAAAGCTTTGGTTGGAGTTTTACACACATTTGCTGTTTTTATTGCTTAAAAATGCTTCCCAGCTCCCTCTGCTGTACACCTTTTTTACTATAACTCATAACTTCACAAAGGATGCTTCCCCATTAAATTCTCTTGCATTTTAGAGTAGAACTCTCCCCTTGATACTAGTTACAGGCAGTGGTTTGAATCCCAAAGCTTTGGTTGGAGTTTTACACACATTTGCTCTTTTTATTGCTTAAAAATGCTTCCCAGCGCCGACTGTACAAATTTTTTATTTTGACTCAAAACTTCACAAAGGATTATTTCCAAGTAAATTCTCTTGCATTTTAGAGTAGAACTCTCCCCTTTATACTAGTTACAGGCAGTGGTTTGAATCCCAAAGCTTTGGTTGGAGTTTTACACACATTTGCTGTTTTTATTGCGTAAAAATGCTTCCCAGCGCCTGCTGAACACATTTTTATTTTCACTCATAACTTCACAAAGGATGCTTTCCCAGTAAAGTCTCTTGCTTTTTAGAGTAGAACTCTCCCCTTTATACTATTTACAGGCCGTGGTTTGAATCCCAAAGCTTTGGTTGGAGTTTTACACACATTTGCAGTTTTTATTGCTTAAAAATGCTTCCCGGCGCCTGCTGTACACTTTTTTTATTTTCACTCATAACTTCACAAAGGATGATTTCCCAGTAAAGTCTCTTGCTTTTTAGAGTAGAACTCTCCCCGTTATACTAGTTGCAGGCAGTGGTTTGAATCCCAATGCTATGGTTGGAGTTTTACAAGCATTTGCAGTTTTTATTGCTGAAAAATCCTTCCCAGCGCCTGCTGTACACTTTTTTTATTTTGACTCATAACTTCACAAAGGATGCTTTCCAAGTACATTTTCTTGCATTTTAAAGTACAACTCTCCCCTTTATACTAGTTACAGGCAGTGGTTTGAATCCCAAAGCTTTGGTTGGAGTTTTACAAACATTTGCAGTTCTTATTGATGAAACTTTTTCATTTTGACTCATAACTTCACAAAGGATGCTTTCCAAGTAAATTCTCTTGCATTTTAGAGTAAAACTCTCCCCTTTATACTAGTTACAGGCAGTGGTTTGAATCCCAAAGCTTTGGTTGGAGTTTTACACACATTTGCAGTTTTTATTGCTTAAAGATTCTCCCCAGCTCCCTCTCCTGTACACGTTGTTTATTGAAACTCATAACTTCACAAAGGATGCTTTCCCAGTACATTCTCTTGCTTTTTAGAGTAAAACTCTCCCATATATACTAGTTACAGGCAGTGGTTTGAATCCCAAAGCTTTGGTTGGAGTTTTACACACATTTGCTGTTTTTATTGCTTTAAGAATGCTTCCCAGTGCCAACTGTACAAATTTTTTATTTTGACTCAAAACTTCAAAAAGGATGATTTCCAAGTAAATTCTCTTGCATTTTAGAGTAAAACTCTCCCCTTTATACTAGTTACAGGCAGTGGTTTGAATCCCAAAGCTTTGGTAGGAGTTTTACACACATTTGCAGTTTTTATTGCTTAAAAATGCTTCCCAGCTCCCTCTGCTGTACACTTTTTTTATTGTAACTCATAACTTCACAAAGGATGCTTTCCCAGTAAATTATCTTGCTTTTTAGAGTAAAACTCTACCCTTTATACTAGTTACAGGCAGTGGTTTGAAACCCAAAGCTTTGGTTGGAGTTTTACAAACATTTGCAGTTTTTTTTGCTGAAAAATGCTTCCCAGCGCCTGCTGTACACTTTTTTTTATTTTGACTCATAACTTCACAAAGGATGCTTTCCCAGTAAATTCTCTTAGAGACAGTGGCACTGAAGAGACAACAGGAAGCAGAGCTGGATGTGGCGGAAATGAAGATGTTGAGGTTCGCTCTTGGAGTGACCAGGTTGGATAAAATTAGAAATGAGCTCATCAGAGGGACAGCCAAGGTTCGATGTTTTGGAGACAAAGTTAGAGAGCTTAGACTTCAATGGTTTGGACACGTCCAGAGGAGAAATAGTGAGTATATTGGAAGAAGGATGATGAGGATGGAGCTGCCAGGCAAGAGAGCTCGAGGAAGACCAAAGAGAAGGTTGATGGATGTCGTGAGGGAAGACATGATGGCAGTTGGTGTTCGAGAGGAGGATGCAGGAGATAGGCTTACATGGAAAAGGATGACGCGCTGTGGCGACCCCTAACGGGACAAGCCGAAAGGAAAAGAAGAAGATTGCTTAAAAATGCTTCCCAGCTCCCTCTGCTGTACACGTTTTTTACTGTAACTCATAACTTCACAAAGGATGCTTTCCCAGTAAATTCTCTTGCATTTTAGAGTAAAACTCTCCCCTTTATACTATTTACAGGCAGTGATTTGAATCCCAAAGCTTTGGTTGGAGTTTTACAAACATTTGCAGTTTTTATTGCTTAAAAATGCTTCCCAGCGCCGACTGTACAATTTTTTTTTTTGACTCATAACTTCACAAAGGATGCTTTCCCAGTAAATTCTCTTGCTTTTTAGAGTAGAACTCTCCCCTTGATACTAGTTACAGGCAGTGGTTTGAATCCCAAAGCTTTGGTTGGAGTTTTACACACATTTGCTGTTTTTATTGCTTAAAAATGCTTCCCAGCGCCGACTGTACAAATTTTTTATTTTGACTCAAAACTTCACAAAGGATGATTTCAAAGTAAATTCTCTTGCATTTTAGAGTAGAACTCTCCCCTTTATACTAGTTACAGGCAGTGGTTTAAATCCCAAAGCTTTGGTTGGATTTTTACACACATTTGCTGTTTTTATTGCTTAAAAATGCTTCCCAGCTCCCTCTGCTGTACACTTTTTTTACTGTAACATAACTTCACAAAGGATGCTTTCCCAGCAAATTCTCTTGCATTTTAGAGTAAAACTCTCCCCTTTATAATATTTACAGGCAGTGGTTTGAAACCCAAAGCTTTGGTTGGAGTTTTACAAACATTTGCAGTTTTTTTTGCTGAAAAATGCTTCCCAGCGCCTGCTGTACACTTTTTTTATTTTGACTCATAACTTCACAAAGGATGCTTTCCCAGTAAATTCTCTTGCTTTTTAGAGTAGAACTCTCCCCTTTATACTATTTACAGGCCGTGGTTTGAATCCCAAAGCTTTGGTTGGAGTTTTACACACATTTGCAGTTTTTATTGCTTAAAAATGCTTCCCGGCGCCTGCTGTACACTTTTTTTATTTTCACTCATAACTTCACAAAGGATGATTTCCCAGTAAAGTCTCTTGCTTTTTAGAGTAGAACTCTCCCCGTTATACTAGTTGCAGGCAGTGGTTTGAATCCCAATGCTATGGTTGGAGTTTTACAAGCATTTGCCGTTTTTATTGCTGAAAAATCCTTCCCAGCGCCTGCTGTACACTTTTTTTATTTTGACTCATAACTTCACAAAGGATGCTTTCCAAGTAAAGTCTCTTGCATTTTAAAGTACAACTCTCCCCTTTATACTAGTTACAGGCAGTGGTTTGAATCCCAAAGCTTTGGTTGGAGTTTTACAAACATTTGCAGTTTTTATTGATGAAACTTTTTCATTTTGACTCATAACTTCACAAAGGATGCTTTCCAAGTAAATTCTCTTGCATTTTAGAGTAAAACTCTCCCCTTTATACTAGTTACAGGCAGTGGTTTGAATCCCAAAGCTTTGGTTGGAGTTTTACACACATTTGCAGTTTTTATTGCTTAAAGATTCTCCCCAGCTCCCTCTCCTGTACACGTTGTTTATTGAAACTCATAACTTCACAAAGGATGCTTTCCCAGTACATTCTCTTGCTTTTAAGAGTAAAACTCTCCCATATATACTAGTTACAGGCAGTGGTTTGAATCCCAAAGCTTTGGTTGGAGTTTTACACACATTTGCTGTTTTTATTGCTTTAAGAATGTTTCCCAGTGCCGACTGTACAAATTTTTTATTTTGACTCAAAACTTCAAAAAGGATGCTTTCCCAGCAAATTCTCTTGCATTTTAGAGTAAAACTCTCCCCTTTATAATATTTACAGGCAGTGGTTTGAAACCCAAAGCTTTGGTTGGAGTTTTACAAACATTTGCAGTTTTTTTTTGCTGAAAAATGCTTCCCAGCGCCTGCTGTACACTTTTTTTATTTTGACTCATAACTTCACAAAGGATGCTTTCCCAGTAAATTCTCTTGCTTTTTAGAGTAGAACTCTCCCCTTTATACTATTTACAGGCCGTGGTTTGAATCCCAAAGCTTTGGTTGGAGTTTTACACACATTTGCAGTTTTTATTGCTTAAAAATGCTTCCCGGCGCCTGCTGTACACTTTTTTTATTTTCACTCATAACTTCACAAAGGATGATTTCCCAGTAAAGTCTCTTGCTTTTTAGAGTAGAACTCTCCCCGTTATACTAGTTGCAGGCAGTGGTTTGAATCCCAATGCTATGGTTGGAGTTTTACAAGCATTTGCCGTTTTTATTGCTGAAAAATCCTTCCCAGCGCCTGCTGTACACTTTTTTTATTTTGACTCATAACTTCACAAAGGATGCTTTCCAAGTAAAGTCTCTTGCATTTTAAAGTACAACTCTCCCCTTTATACTAGTTACAGGCAGTGGTTTGAATCCCAAAGCTTTGGTTGGAGTTTTACAAACATTTGCAGTTTTTATTGATGAAACTTTTTCATTTTGACTCATAACTTCACAAAGGATGCTTTCCAAGTAAATTCTCTTGCATTTTAGAGTAAAACTCTCCCCTTTATACTAGTTACAGGCAGTGGTTTGAATCCCAAAGCTTTGGTTGGAGTTTTACACACATTTGCAGTTTTTATTGCTTAAAGATTCTCCCCAGCTCCCTCTCCTGTACACGTTGTTTATTGAAACTCATAACTTCACAAAGGATGCTTTCCCAGTACATTCTCTTGCTTTTTAGAGTAAAACTCTCCCATATATACTAGTTACAGGCAGTGGTTTGAATCCCAAAGCTTTGGTTGGAGTTTTACACACATTTGCTGTTTTTATTGCTTTAAGAATGCTTCCCAGTGCCGACTGTACAAATTTTTTATTTTGACTCAAAACTTCAAAAAGGATGATTTCGAAGTAAATTCTCTTGCATTTTAGAGTAAAACTCTCCCCTTTATACTAGTTACAGGCAGTGGTTTGAATCCCAAAGCTTTGGTAGGAGTTTTACACACATTTGCAGTTTTTATTGCTTAAAAATGCTTCCCAGCTCCCTCTGATGTACACTTTTTTTATTGTAACTCATAACTTCACAAAGGATGCTTTCCCAGTAAATTATCTTGCTTTTTAGAGTAAAACTCTACCCTTTATACTAGTTACAGGCAGTGGTTTGAATCCCAAAGCTTTGGTTGGAGTTTTACACACAATTGCTGTTTTTTTGTTTGGTTAAAAATGCTTCCCAGCTCCCTCTGCTGTACACTCTTTTTATTGTAACTCATAACTTCCCAAAGGATGCTTTCCCAGTAAATTCTCTTGCATTTTAGAGTAAAACTCTCCCCTTTATACTATATACAGGCAGTGGTTTGAAACCCAAAGCTTTGGTTGGAGTTTTACAAACATTTGCAGTTTTTTTTGCTGAAAAATGCTTCCCAGCGCCTGCTGTACACTTTTTTTATTTTGACTCATAACTTCACAAAGGATGCTTTCCCAGTAAATTCTCTTAGAGACAGTGGCACTGAAGAGACAACAGGAAGCAGAGCTGGATGTGGCGGAAATGAAGATGTTGAGGTTCGCTCTTGGAATGACCAGGTTGGATAAAATTAGAAATGAGCTCATCAGAGGGACAGCCAAGGTTCGATGTTTTGGAGACAAAGTTAGAGAGCGCAGACTTCAATGGTTTGGACACGTCCAGAGGAGAAATAGTGAGTATATTGGAAGAAGGATGATGAGGATGGAGCTGCCAGGCAAGAGAGCTCGAGGAAGACCAAAGAGAAGGTTGATGGATGTCGTTAGGGAAGACATGATGGCAGTTGGTGTTCGAGAGGAGGATGCAGGAGATAGGCTTACATGGAAAAGGATTACGCGCTGTGGCGACCCCTAACGGGACAAGCCGAAAGGAAAAGAAGAAGATTGCTTAAAAATGCTTCCCAGCTCCCTCTGCTGTACACTTTTTTTACTGTAACTCATAACTTCACAAAGGATGCTTTCCCAGTAAATTCTCTTGCATTTTAGAGTAAAACTCTCCCCTTTATACTATTTACAGGCAGTGATTTGAATCCCAAAGCTTTGGTTGGAGTTTTACAAACATTTGCAGTTTTTATTGCTTAAAAATGCTTCCCAGCACCTGCTGTACACTTTTTTTATTTTGACTCATAACTTCACAAAGGATGCTTTCCCAGTAAATTCTCTTGCTTTTTAGAGTAGAACTCTCCCCTTGATACTAGTTACAGGCAGTGGTTTGAATCCCAAAGCTTTGGTTGAAGTTTTACACACATTTGCTGTTTTTATTGCTTAAAAATGCTTCCCAGCGCCGACTGTACAAATGTTTTATTTTGACTCAAAACGTCACAAAGGATGATTTCAAAGTAAATTCTCTTGCATTTTAGAGTATAACTCTCCCCTTTATACTAGTTACAGGCAGTGGTTTAAATCCCAAAGCTTTGGTTGGATTTTTACACACATTTGCTGTTTTTATTGCTTAAAAATGCTTCCCAGCTCCCTCTGCTGTACACTTTTTTTACTGTAACTCATAACTTCACAAAGGATGCTTTCCCAGCAAATTCTCTTGCATTTTAGAGTAAAACTCTCCCCTTTATACTATTTACAGGCAGTGGTTTGAAACCCAAAGCTTTGGTTGGAGTTTTACAAACATTTGCAGTTTTTTTTGCTGAAAAATGCTTCCCAGCGCCTGCTGTACACTTTTTTTTATTTTGACTCATAACTTCACAAAGGATGCTTTCCCAGTAAATTCTCTTAGAGACAGTGGCACTGAAGAGACAACAGGAAGCAGAGCTGGAGGTGGCGGAAATGAAGATGTTGAGGTTCGCTCTTGGAGTGACCAGGTTGGATAAAATTAGAAATGAGCTCATCAGAGGGACAGCCAAGGTTCGATGTTTTGGAGACAAAGTTAGAGAGCGCAGACTTCAATGGTTTGGACACGTCCAGAGGAGAAATAGTGAGTATATTGGAAGAAGGATGATGAGGATGGAGCTGCCAGGCAAGAGAGCTCGAGGAAGACCAAAGAGAAGGTTGATGGATGTCGTGAGGGAAGACATGATGGCAGTTGGTGTTCGAGAGGAGGATGCAGGAGATAGGCTTACATGGAAAAGGATGACGCGCTGTGGCGACCCCTAACGGGACAAGCCGAAAGGAAAAGAAGAAGATTGCTTAAAAATGCTTCCCAGCTCCCTCTGCTGTACACGTTTTTTACTGTAACTCATAACTTCACAAAGGATGCTTTCCCAGTAAATTCTCTTGCATTTTAGAGTAAAACTCTCCCCTTTATACTATTTACAGGCAGTGATTTGAATCCCAAAGCTTTGGTTGGAGTTTTACAAACATTTGCAGTTTTTATTGCTTCAAAATGCTTCCCAGCGCCTGCTGTACACTTTTTTTATTTTGACTCATAACTTCACAAAGGATGCTTTCCCAGTAAATTCTCTTGCTTTTTAGAGTAGAACTCTCCCCTTGATACTAGTTACAGGCAGTGGTTTGAATCCCAAAGCTTTGGTTGGAGTTTTACACACATTTGCTGTTTTTATTGCTTAAAAATGCTTCCCAGCACCTGCTGTACACTTTTTTTATTTTGACTCATAACTTCACAAAGGATGCTTTCCCAGTAAATTCTCTTGCTTTTTAGAGTAGAACTCTCCCCTTGATACTAGTTACAGGCAGTGGTTTGAATCCCAAAGCTTTGGTTGAAGTTTTACACACATTTGCTGTTTTTATTGCTTAAAAATGCTTCCCAGCGCCGACTGTACAAATGTTTTATTTAGACTCAAAACTTCACAAAGGATGATTTCAAAGTAAATTCTCTTGCATTTTAGAGTATAACTCTCCCCTTTATACTAGTTACAGGCAGTGGTTTAAATCCCAAAGCTTTGGTTGGATTTTTACACACATTTGCTGTTTTTATTGCTTAAAAATGCTTCCCAGCTCCCTCTGCTGTACACTTTTTTTACTGTAACTCATAACTTCACAAAGGATGCTTTCCCAGCAAATTCTCTTGCATTTTAGAGTAAAACTCTCCCCTTTATACTATTTACAGGCAGTGGTTTGAAACCCAAAGCTTTGGTTGGAGTTTTACAAACATTTGCAGTTTTTTTTGCTGAAAAATGCTTCCCAGCGCCTGCTGTACACTTTTTTTTATTTTGACTCATAACTTCACAAAGGATGCTTTCCCAGTAAATTCTCTTAGAGACAGTGGCACTGAAGAGACAACAGGAAGCAGAGCTGGAGGTGGCGGAAATGAAGATGTTGAGGTTCGCTCTTGGAGTGACCAGGTTGGATAAAATTAGAAATGAGCTCATCAGAGGGACAGCCAAGGTTCGATGTTTTGGAGACAAAGTTAGAGAGCGCAGACTTCAATGGTTTGGACACGTCCAGAGGAGAAATAGTGAGTATATTGGAAGAAGGATGATGAGGATGGAGCTGCCAGGCAAGAGAGCTCGAGGAAGACCAAAGAGAAGGTTGATGGATGTCGTGAGGGAAGACATGATGGCAGTTGGTGTTCGAGAGGAGGATGCAGGAGATAGGCTTACATGGAAAAGGATGACGCGCTGTGGCGACCCCTAACGGGACAAGCCGAAAGGAAAAGAAGAAGATTGCTTAAAAATGCTTCCCAGCTCCCTCTGCTGTACACGTTTTTTACTGTAACTCATAACTTCACAAAGGATGCTTTCCCAGTAAATTCTCTTGCATTTTAGAGTAAAACTCTCCCCTTTATACTATTTACAGGCAGTGATTTGAATCCCAAAGCTTTGGTTGGAGTTTTACAAACATTTGCAGTTTTTATTGCTTCAAAATGCTTCCCAGCGCCTGCTGTACACTTTTTTTATTTTGACTCATAACTTCACAAAGGATGCTTTCCCAGTAAATTCTCTTGCTTTTTAGAGTAGAACTCTCCCCTTGATACTAGTTACAGGCAGTGGTTTGAATCCCAAAGCTTTGGTTGGAGTTTTACACACATTTGCTGTTTTTATTGCTTAAAAATGCTTCCCAGCGCCGACTGTACAAATTTTTTATTTTGACTCAAAACTTCACAAAGGATGATTTCAAAGTAAATTCTCTTGCATTTTAGAGTAGAACTCTCCCCTTTATACTAGTTACAGGCAGTGGTTTAAATCCCAAAGCTTTGGTTGGATTTTTACACACATTTGCTGTTTTTATTGCTTAAAAATGCTTCCCAGCTCCCTCTGCTGTACACTTTTTTTACTGTAACTCATAACTTCACAAAGGATGCTTTCCCAGCAAATTCTCTTGCATTTTAGAGTAAAACTCTCCCCTTTATAATATTTACAGGCAGTGGTTTGAAACCCAAAGCTTTGGTTGGAGTTTTACAAACATTTGCAGTTTTTTTTGCTGAAAAATGCTTCCCAGCGCCTGCTGTACACTTTTTTTATTTTGACTCATAACTTCACAAAGGATGCTTTCCCAGTAAATTCTCTTGCTTTTTAGAGTAGAACTCTCCCCTTGATACTAGTTACAGGCAGTGGTTTGAATCCCAAAGCTTTGGTTGGAGTTTTACACACATTTGCTGTTTTTATTGCTTAAAAATGCTTCCCAGCGCTGACTGTACAAATTTTTTATTTTGACTCAAAACTTCACAAAGGTTGATTTCCAAGTAAATTATCTTGCATTTTAGAGTAGAACTCTCCCCTTTATACTAGTTACAGGCAGTGGTTTGAATCCCAAAGCTTTGGGAGGAGTTTTACACACATTTGCTTTTTTTATTGCTTAAAAATGCTTCCCAGCTCCTTCTGCTGTACAATTTTTTTAGTGTTACTCATAACTTCACAAAGGATGCTTTCCCAGTAAATTCTCTTGCATTTTAGGGAAAAACCCTCCCCTTTATACTATTTACAGGCAGTGATTTGAATCCCAAAGCTTTGGTTGGAGTTTTACAAACATTTGCAGTTTTTATTGCTTAAAAATGCTTCCCAGCGCCTGCTGTACACTTTTTTTATTTTGACTCATAACTTCACAAAGGATGCTTTCCCAGTAAATTCTCTTGCTTTTTAGAGTAGAACTCTCCCCTTGATACTAGTTACAGGCAGTGGTTTGAATCCCAAAGCTTTGGTTGGAGTTTTACACACATTTGCTGTTTTTATTGCTTAAAAATGCTTCCCAGCGCCGACTGTACAATTTTTTTATTTTGACTCAAAACTTCACAAAGTATGATTTCCAAGTAAATTCTCTTGCATTTTAGAGTAGAACTCTCCCCTTTATACTAGTTACAGGCAGTGGTTTGAATCCCAAAGCTTTGGTTGGAGTTTTACAAGCATTTGCAGTTTTTATTGCTGAAAAATCCTTCCCAGCGCCTGCTGTACACTTTTTTTATTTTGACTCATAACTTCACAAAGGATGCTTTCCAAGTACATTTTCTTGCATTTTAGAGTAAAACTCTCCACGTTATACTAGTTACAGGCAGTGGTTTGAATCCCAAAGCTTTGGTTGGAGTTTTACACACATTTGCAGTTTTTATTGCTGAAAAATGCTTCCCAGCGCCTGCTGTACACTCTTTTTATTTTGACACAAAACTTCCCAAAGGATGCTTTCCCAGTAAATTCTCTTGCTTTTTAGAGTAAAACTCTCCCCTTGATACTAGTTACAGGCAGTGGTTTGAATTCCAAAGCTTTGGTTGGAGTTTTACACACATTTGCTGTTTTTATTGCTTAAAAATGCTTCCCAGCGCCGACTGTACACATTTTTTATTTTGACTCAAAACTTCAAAAAGGATGATTTCCAAGTAAATTCTCTTGCATTTTAGAGTAAAACTCTCCCCTTTATACCCGTTACAGTCAGTGGTTTGAATCCCAAAGCTTTGGGAGGAGTTTTACACACATTTGCAGTTTTTATTGCTTAAAAATGCTTCCCAGCTCCCTCTGCTGTACACTTTTTTTATTGTAACTCATAACTTCACAAAGGATGCTTTCCCAGTAAATTCTCTTGCATTTTAGAGTAAAACGCTACCCTTTATACGAGTTACATGCAGTGGTTTTAACCCCAAAGCTTTGGTTCGGGTTTTACAAACATTTGCAGTTTTTATTGCTTAAAAATTCTTCCCAGCACCTGCTGTACACTTTTTTTATTTTAACTCATAACTTCACAAAGGATGCTTTCCCAGTACATTCTCTTGCCTTTTCGAGTCAAATTCTCCCCTTTATACTAGTTACAGGCAGTGATTTCAATCCCAAAGCTTTGGTTGGAATTTTACACACATTTGCTGTTTTTATGACTTAAAAATGCTCCCCAGCTCCCTCTGCTGTACACTTTTTTTATTGTAACTCATAACTTCACAAAGATGCTTTCCCAGTAAATTCTATTGCTTTTTTGAGTAAAACTCTCCCCGTTATACTACTTAAAGGCAGTGGTTTGAATCCCAAAGCTTTGGTTGGTGTTTTACACACATTTGCAGTTTTTATTGCTTAAAAATGCTTCCCAGCACCTGCTGTACACTTTTTTTATTTTAACTCATAACTTCACAAAGGATGCTTTCCCAGTAAATTCTCTTGCCTTTTCGAGTCAAACTCTCCCCTTTATACTAGTTACATGCAGTGGTTTCAATCCCAAAGCTTTGGTTGGAATTTTACACACATTTGCTGTTTTTATGACTTAAAAATGCTCCCCAGCTCCCTCTGCTGTACACTTTTTTTATTGTAACTCATAACTTCACAAAGATGCTTTCCCAGTAAATTCTATTGCTTTTTCGAGTAGAACTCTCCCCTTTATACTAGTTACAGGCAGTGGTTTGAATCCCAAAGCTTTGGTTGGAGTTTGACACACATTTGCTGTTTTTATTGCTTAAAAATGCTTCGCAGCGCCTGCTGTACACTTTTTTATTTTCACTTTTAAATTCACAAAGGATGCTTGCCCAGTAAAGTCTCTTGCTTTTTAGAGTAAAACTATCCCCTTTATCCGAGTTACAAGCAGTGGTTTGATCCCAAAGCTTTGGTTGGAGTTTTACACACATTTGCTGTTTTTATTGCTTAAAAATGCTTCCCAGCGCCTGCTGTACACTTTTTTTATTTTCACCTATAACTTGCTTTCCCAGTAAAGTCTCTTGCTTTTTCGAGTAAAACTCTCCCCTTTATACTAGTTACAGGCAGTGGTTTGAATCCCAAAGCTTTGGTTGGAGTTTTACACACATTTGCTGTTTTTGTGACTTAAAAATGCTCCCCAGCTCCCTCTGCTGTACACTTTTTTTATTGTAACTCATAACTTCACAAAGATGCTTTCCCAGTAAATTCTCTTGCCTTTTTGAGTAAAACTATCCCCTTTATACTAGTTACAGGCAGTGGTTTGAATCCCAAAGCTTTGGTTGGAGTTTTACACACATTTGCTGTTTTTATTGCTTAAAAATGCTTCCCAGTGCCTGCTGTACACTTTATTTATTTTGACTCATAACTTCAAAAAGGATGCTTTCCAAGTAAATTCTCTTGCATTTTAGAGTAAAACTCTCCCCTTCATACTAGTTACAGGCAGTGGTTTGAATCCCAAAGCTTTGGTTGGAGTTTAACACACATTTGCTGTTTTTATGACTTAAAAATGCTCCCCAGCTCCCTCTGCTGTACACTTTTTTTATTGTAACTCATAACTTCACAAAGGATGCTTTCCAAGTAAATTCTCTTGCATTTTAGAGTAAAACTCTCCCCGTCATACTAGTTACAGGCAGTGGTTTGAATCCCAAAGCTTTGGTTGGAGTTTTACACACATTTGCTGTTTTTATGACTTAAAAATGCTCCCCAGCTCCCTCTGCTGTACACTTTTTTTATTGTAACTCATAACTTCACAAAGATGCTTTCCCAGTAAATTCTATTGCTTTTTTGAGTAAAACTCTCCCCTTTATACTAGTTACAGGCAGTGGTTTGAATCCCAAAGCTTTCGTTGGAGTTTTACAAACATTTGCAGTTTTTGTTGCTGAAACCTTTTCATTTTTACTCATAACTTCACAAAGGATGCTTTCCAAGTAAATTCTCTTCCATTTTAGAGTAAAACTATCCCCTTTATACTATTTACAGGCAGTGGTTTGAAACCCAAAGCTTTGGTTGGAGTTTTACACACATTTGCAGTTTTTATTGCTTAAAAATTCTCCCCAGCTCCCTCTGGTGTACACGTTGTTTATTGAAACTCATAACTTCACAAAGGATGCTTTCCCAGTACATTCTCTTGCTTTTTAGAGTAAAACTCTCCCCTATATACTAGTTACAGGCAGTGGTTTGAATTCCAAAGCTTTGGTTGGATTTTTACACACATTTGCTGTTTTTATTGCTTAAAAATGCTTCCCAGCTCCCTCTGCTGTACACTTTTTTTATTGTAACTCATAACTTCACAAAGGATGCTTTCCCAGTAAATTCTCTTGCATTTTAGAGTAAAACTCTCCCCTTTATACTATTTACAGGCAGTGGTTTGAAACCCAAAGCTTTGGTTGGAGTTTTACAAACATTTGCAGTTTTTTTTGCTGAAAAATGCTTCCCAGCGCCTGCTGTACACTTTTTTTATTTTGACTCATAACTTCACAAAGTATGATTTCAAAGTAAATTCTCTTGCATTTTAGAGTAGAACTCTCCCCTTTATACTAGTTACAGGCAGTGGTTCGAATCCCAAAGCTTTGGTTGGATTTTTACACACATTTGCTGTTTTTATTGCTTAAAAATGCTTCCCAGCTCCCTCTGCTGTACACTTTTTTTACTGTAACTCATAACTTCACAAAGGATGCTTTCCCAGTAAATTCTCTTGCATTTTAGAGTAAAACTCTCCCCTTTATACTATTTACAGGCAGTGGTTTGAAACCCAAAGCTTTGGTTGGAGTTTTACAAACATTTGCAGTTTTTTTTGCTGAAAAATGCTTCCCAGCGCCTGCTGTACACTTTTTTTATTTTGACTCATAACTTCACAAAGGATGCTTTCCCAGTAAATTCTCTTGCTTTTTCGAGGAGAACTCTCCCGTTTATACTAGTTACAGGCAGTGGTTTGAATCCCAAAGCTTTGGTTGGAGTTTTACACACATTTGCTGTTTTTATTGCTTAAAAATGCTTCCCAGCGCCTGCTGTACACGTTTTTATTTTCACTCATAACTTCACAAAGGATGCTTTCCCAGTAAAGTCTCTTGATTTTTAGAGTAGAACGCTCCCCTTTATACTATTTACAGGCCGTGGTTTGAATCCCAAAGCTTTGGTTGGAGTTTTACACACATTTGCAGTTTTTATTGCTTAAAAATGCTTCCCGGCGCCTGCTGTTCACTTTTTTTATTTTCACTCATAACTTCACAAAGGATGCTTTCCAAGTACATTTTCTTGCATTTTAAAGTACAACTCTCCCCTTTATACTAGTTACAGGCAGTGGTTTGAATCCCAAAGCTTTGGTTGGAGTTTTACAAACATTTGCAGTTTTTATTGCTGAAACTTTTTCATTTTGACTCATAACTTCACAAAGGATGCTTTCCCAGTAAATTCTCTTGCTTTTTAGAGTAAAACTCTACCCTTTATACTCGTGACAGGCAGTGGTTTGAATCCCAATGCTTTGGTTGGAGTTTTACACACAATTGCTGTTTTTTTGTTTGGTTAAAAATGCTTCCCAGCTCCCTCTGCTGTACACTCTTTTTATTGTAACTCATAACTTCCCAAAGGATGCTTTCCCAGTAAATTCTCTTGCTTTTTAGAGTAAAACTCTACCATTTATACTAGTTACAGGCAGTGGTTTGAATCCCAAAGCTTTGGTTGGAGTTTTACACACATTTGCTGTTTTTATTGCTTAAAAATGCTTCCCAGCTCCCTCTGGTGTACACTTTTTTTACTGTAACTCATAACTTCACAAAGGATGCTTTCCCAGTAAATTCTCTTGCATTTTAGAGTAAAACTCTCCCCTTTATACTATTTACAGGCAGTGGTTTGAAACCCAAAGCTTTGGTTGGAGTTTTACAAACATTTGCAGTTTTTATTGCTTAAAAATGCTTCCCAGCGCCTGCTGTACACGTTTTTATTTTCACTCATAACTTCACAAAGGATGCTTTCCCAGTAAAGTCTCTTGCTTTTTAGAGTAGAACTCTCCCCTTTATACTATTTACAGGCCGTGGTTTGAATCCCAAAGCTTTGGTTGGAGTTTTACACACATTTGCAGTTTTTATTGCTTAAAAATGCTTCCCGGCGCCTGCTGTACACTTTTTTTATTTTCACTCATAACTTCACAAAGGATGATTTCCCAGTAAAGTCTCTTGCTTTTTAGAGTAGAACTCTCCCCGTTATACTAGTTACAGGCAGTGGTTTGAATCCCAAAGCTTTGGTTGGAGTTTTACAAGCATTTGCAGTTTTTATTGCTGAAAAATCCTTCCCAGCGCCTGCTGTACACTTTTTTTATTTTGACTCATAACTTCACAAAGGATGCTTTCCAAGTACATTTTCTTGCATTTTAGAGTAAAACTCTCCACGTTATACTAGTTACAGGCAGTGGTTTGAATCCCAAAGCTTTGGTTGGAGTATTTACACACATTTGCAGTTTTTATTGCTGAAAAATGCTTCCCAGCGCCTGCTGTACACTCTTTTTATTTTGACTCATAACTTCCCAAAGGATGCTTTCCCAGTAAATTATCTTGCTTTTTAGAGTAAAACTCTCCCCTTTATACTAGTTACAGGCAGTGGTTTGAATCCCAAAGCTTTGGTTGGAGTTTTACAAACATTTGCAGTTTTTTTTGCTTAAAAATGCTTCCCAGAGCCTGCTGTACACTTTTTTTATTTTGACTCATAACTTCACAAAGGATGCTTTCCCAGTAAATTCTCTTGCTTTTTTGAGTAGGACTCTCCCGTTTATACTACTTACAGGCAGTGGTTTTAATCCCAAAGCTTTGGTTGGAGTTTTACACACATTTGCAGTTTTTATCGCTGAAAAATGCTTCCCACTGCCTGCTGTACACTTTTTTTATTTTGACTCAAAACTTCAAAAAGGATGATTTCCAAGTAAATTCTCTTGCATTTTAGAGGAAAACTCTCCCCTTTATACTAGTTACAGTCAGTGGTTTGAATCCCAAAGCTTTGGTAGGTGTTTTACACACATTTGCAGTTTTTATTGCTTAAAAATGCTTCCCAGCTCCCTCTGCTGTACACTTTTTTTATTGTAACTCATAACTTCACAAAGGATGCTTTCCCAGTAAATTATCTTGCTTTTTAGAGTAAAACTCTACCCTTTATACTAGTTACAGACAGTGGTTTGAATCCCAAAGCTTTGGTTGGATTTTTACACACATTTGCTGTTTTTATTGCTTAAAAATGCTTCCCAGCTCCCTCTGCTGTACACTTTTTTTTATTGTAACTCATAACTTCACAAAGGATGCTTTCCCAGTAAATTCTCTTGCATTTTAGAGTAAAACTCTCCCCTTTATACTATTTACAGGCAGTGGTTTGAAACCCAAAGCTTTGGTTGGAGTTTTACAAACATTTGCAGTTTTTTTTGCTGAAAAATGCTTCCCAGCGCCTGCTGTACACTTTTTTTATTTTGACTCATAACTTCACAAAGGATACTTTCCCAGTAAATTCTCTTGCTTTTTTGAGGAGAACTCTCCCGTTTATACTAGTTACAGGCAGTGGTTTGAATCCCAAAGCTTTGGTTGGAGTTTTACACACATTTGCTGTTTTTATTGCTTAAAAATGCTTCCCAGCTCCCTCTGCTGTACACTTTTTTTACTGTAAGTCATAACTTCACAAAGGATGCTTTCCCAGTAAATTCTCTTGCATTTTAGAGTAAAACTCTCCCCTTTATACTATTTACAGGCAGTGGTTTGAAACCCAAAGCTTTGGTTGGAGTTTTACAAACATTTGCAGTTTGTTTTGCTGAAAAATGCTTCCCAGCGCCTGCTGTACACTTTTTTTATTTTGACTCATAACTTCACAAAGGATGCTTTCCCAGTAAATTCTCTTGCTTTTTAGAGTAAAACTCTACCCTTTATACTAGTTACAGGCAGTGGTTTGAATCCCAAAGCTTTGGGTGGATTTGTACACACATTTGCTGTTTTTATTGCTTAATAATGCTTCCCAGCTCCCTCTCCTGTACACTCTTTTTATTGTAACTCATAACTTCCCAAAGGATGCTTTCCCAGTAAATTCTCTTGCTTTTTAGAGTAAAACTCTACCATTTATACTAGTTACAGGCAGTGGTTTGAATCCCAAAGCTTTGGTTGGAGTTTTACACACATTTGCTGTTTTTATTGCTTAAAAATGCTTCCCAGCTCCCTCTGGTGTACACTTTTTTTACTGTAACTCATAACTTCACAAAGGATGCTTTCCCAGTAAATTCTCTTGCATTTTAGAGTAAAACTCTCCCCTTTATACTATTTACAGGCAGTGGTTTGAAACCCAAAGCTTTGGTTGGAGTTTTACAAACATTTGCAGTTTTTATTGCTTAAAAATGCTTCCCAGCGCCTGCTGTACACGTTTTTATTTTCACTCATAACTTCACAAAGGATGCTTTCCCAGTAAAGTCTCTTGCTTTTTAGAGTAGAACTCTCCCCTTTATACTATTTACAGGCCGTGGTTTGAATCCCAAAGCTTTGGTTGGAGTTTTACACACATTTGCAGTTTTTATTGCTTAAAAATGCTTCCCGGCGCCTGCTGTACACTTTTTTTATTTTCACTCATAACTTCACAAAGGATGATTTCCCAGTAAAGTCTCTTGCTTTTTAGAGTAGAACTCTCCCCGTTATACTAGTTACAGGCAGTGGTTTGAATCCCAAAGCTTTGGTTGGAGTTTTACAAGCATTTGCAGTTTTTATTGCTGAAAAATCCTTCCCAGCGCCTGCTGTACACTTTTTTTATTTTGACTCATAACTTCACAAAGGATGCTTTCCAAGTACATTTTCTTGCATTTTAGAGTAAAACTCTCCACGTTATACTAGTTACAGGCAGTGGTTTGAATCCCAAAGCTTTGGTTGGAGTATTTACACACATTTGCAGTTTTTATTGCTGAAAAATGCTTCCCAGCGCCTGCTGTACACTCTTTTTATTTTGACTCATAACTTCCCAAAGGATGCTTTCCCAGTAAATGATCTTGCTTTTTAGAGTAAAACTCTCCCCTTTATACTAGTTACAGGCAGTGGTTTGAATCCCAAAGCTTTGGTTGGAGTTTTACAAACATTTGCAGTTTTTTTTGCTTAAAAATGCTTCCCAGAGCCTGCTGTACACTTTTTTTATTTTGACTCATAACTTCACAAAGGATGCTTTCCCAGTAAATTCTCTTGCTTTTTTGAGTAGGAATCTCCCGTTTATACTACTTACAGGCAGTGGTTTTAATCCCAAAGCTTTGGTTGGAGTTTTACACACATTTGCAGTTTTTATCGCTGAAAAATGCTTCCCACTGCCTGCTGTACACTTTTTTTATTTTGACTCAAAACTTCAAAAAGGATGATTTCCAAGTAAATTCTCTTGCATTTTAGAGGAAAACTCTCCCCTTTATACTAGTTACAGTCAGTGGTTTGAATCCCAAAGCTTTGGTAGGTGTTTTACACACATTTGCAGTTTTTATTGCTTAAAAATGCTTCCCAGCTCCCTCTGCTGTACACTTTTTTTATTGTAACTCATAACTTCACAAAGGATGCTTTCCCAGTAAATTATCTTGCTTTTTAGAGTAAAACTCTACCCTTTATACTAGTTACAGACAGTGGTTTGAATCCCAAAGCTTTGGTTGGATTTTTACACACATTTGCTGTTTTTATTGCTTAAAAATGCTTCCCAGCTCCCTCTGCTGTACACTTTTTTTTATTGTAACTCATAACTTCACAAAGGATGCTTTCCCAGTAAATTCTCTTGCATTTTAGAGTAAAACTCTCCCCTTTATACTATTTACAGGCAGTGGTTTGAAACCCAAAGCTTTGGTTGGAGTTTTACAAACATTTGCAGTTTTTTTTGCTGAAAAATGCTTCCCAGCGCCTGCTGTACACTTTTTTTATTTTGACTCATAACTTCACAAAGGATACTTTCCCAGTAAATTCTCTTGCTTTTTTGAGGAGAACTCTCCCGTTTATACTAGTTACAGGCAGTGGTTTGAATCCCAAAGCTTTGGTTGGAGTTTTACACACATTTGCTGTTTTTATTGCTTAAAAATGCTTCCCAGCTCCCTCTGCTGTACACTTTTTTTACTGTAAGTCATAAATTCACAAAGGATGCTTTCCCAGTAAATTCTCTTGCATTTTAGAGTAAAACTCTCCCCTTTATACTATTTACAGGCAGTGGTTTGAAACCCAAAGCTTTGGTTGGAGTTTTACAAACATTTGCAGTTTGTTTTGCTGAAAAATGCTTCCCAGCGCCTGCTGTACACTTTTTTTATTTTGACTCATAACTTCACAAAGGATGCTTTCCCAGTAAATTCTCTTGCTTTTTAGAGTAAAACTCTACCCTTTATACTAGTTACAGGCAGTGGTTTGAATCCCAAAGCTTTGGGTGGATTTGTACACACATTTGCTGTTTTTATTGCTTAATAATGCTTCCCAGCTCCCTCTCCTGTACACTTTTTTTATTGTAACTCATAACTTCACAAAGGTTGCTTTCCCAGTAAATTCTCTTGCTTTTTAGAGTAAAACTCTCCCCTTTATACGAGTTACATGCAGTGATTTTAATCCCAAAGCTTTGGTTGGATTTTTACACACATTTGCTGTTTTTATTGCTTAAAAATGCTTCCCAGCTCCCTCTGCTGTCCACTTTTTTTATTGTAACTCATAACTTCACAAAGGATGCTTTCCCAGTAAATGCTCTTGCTTTTTAGAGTAAAACTCTACCCTTTATACTAGTTACAGGCAGTGGTTTGAATCCCAAAGCTTTGGTTGGATTTTTACACACATTTGCTGTTTTTATTGCTTAAAAATGCTTCCCAGCTCCCTCTCCTGTACACTTTTTTTATTGTAACTCATAACTTCACAAAGGATGCTTTCCCAGTAAATTCTCTTGCTTTTTGGAGTGAAACTCTCCCCTTTATACGAGTTACATGCAGTGGTTTTAATCCCAAAGCTTTGGTTGGATTTTTACACACATTTGCTGTTTTTATTGCTTAAAAATGCTTCCCAGCTCCCTCTGCTGTACACTTTTTTTATTGTAACTCATAACTTCACAAAGGATGCTTTGCCAGTAAATTCTCTTGCATTTTAGAGTAAAACTCTCCCCTTTATACTAGTTACAGGCAGTGGTTTGAAACCCAAAGCTTTGGTTGGATTTTTACACACATTTGCTGTTTTTATTGCTTAAAAATGCTTCCCAGCTCCCTCTGCTGTACACTTTTTTTATTGTAACTCATAACTTCACAAAGGTTGCTTTCCCAGTAAATTCTCTTGCTTTTTAGAGTAAAACTCTCCCCTTTATACGAGTTACATGCAGTGATTTTAATCCCAAAGCTTTGGTTGGATTTTTACACACATTTGCTGTTTTTATTGCTTAAAAATGCTTCCCAGCTCCCTCTGCTGTCCACTTTTTTTATTGTAACTCATAACTTCACAAAGGATGCTTTCCCAGTAAATTCTCTTGCTTTTTAGAGTAAAACTCTACCCTTTATACTAGTTACAGGCAGTGGTTTGAATCCCAAAGCTTTGGTTGGATTTTTACACACATTTGCTGTTTTTATTGCTTAAAAATGCTTCCCAGCTCCCTCTCCTGTACACTTTTTTTATTGTAACTCATAACTTCACAAAGGATGCTTTCCCAGTAAATTCTCTTGCTTTTTGGAGTGAAACTCTCCCCTTTATACGAGTTACATGCAGTGGTTTTAATCCCAAAGCTTTGGTTGGATTTTTACACACATTTGCTGTTTTTATTGCTTAAAAATGCTTCCCAGCTCCCTCTGCTGTACACTTTTTTTATTGTAACTCATAACTTCACAAAGGATGCTTTCCCAGTAAATTCTCTTGCATTTTAGAGTAAAACTCTCCCCTTTATACTAGTTACAGGCAGTGGTTTGAAACCCAAAGCTTTGGTTGGAGTTTTACACACATTTGCTGTTTTTATTGCTTAAAAATGCTTCCCAGCTCCCTCTGCTGTACACTTTTTTTATTGTAACTCATAACTTCACAAAGGATGCTTTCCCAGTAAATTCTCTTGCTTTTTAGAGTAAAACTCTCCCCTTTATACGAGTTAAATGTAGTAGTTTTAATCCCAAAGCTTTGGTTGGATTTTTACACACATTTGCTGTTTTTATTGCTTAAAAATGCTTCCCAGCTCCCTCTGCTGTACACTTTTTTTATTGTAACTCATAACTTCA
This sequence comes from Phycodurus eques, assembly GCF_024500275.1. Classification (NCBI taxonomy): domain Eukaryota; kingdom Metazoa; phylum Chordata; class Actinopteri; order Syngnathiformes; family Syngnathidae; genus Phycodurus; species Phycodurus eques. Next base: position 12,359 of record NW_026904325.1, on the reverse strand, counting down.
CAAAGGATGCTTTCCCAGTAAAGTCTCTTGCTTTTTAGAGTAGAAAGCTCCCCTTTATACTATTTACAGGCCGTGGTTAAATCCCAAAGCTTTGGTTGGAGTTTTACACACATTTGCAGTTTTTATTGCTTAAAAATGCTTCCCAGCGCCTGCTGTACACTCTTTTTATTTTGACTCATAACTTCCCAAAGGATGCTTTCCCAGTAAATTCTCTTGCTTTTTTGAGTAAAACTCTCCCCTTTATACTAGTTACAGGCAGTGGTTTGAATCCCAAAGCTTTGGTTGGAGTTTTACAAACATTTGCAGTTTTTATTGCTGAAACTTTTTCATTTTGACTCATAACTTCACAAAGGATGCTTTCCAAGTAAATTCTCTTGCATTTTAGAGTAAAACTCTCCCCTTTATACTAGTTTCAGGCAGTGGTTTGAATCCCAAAGCTTTGGTTGGAGTTTTACACACATTTGCAGTTTTTATTGCTTAAAAATTCTCCCCAGCTCCCTCTGCTGTACACGTTGTTTATTGAAACTCATAACTTCACAAAGGATGCTTTCCCAGTAAATTCTCTTGCTTTTTAGAGTAAAACTCTACCCTTTATACTCGTGACAGGCAGTGGTTTGAATCCCAAAGCTTTGGTTGGAGTTTTACACACAATTGCTGTTTTTTTGTTTGGTTAAAAATGCTTCCCAGCTCCCTCTGGTGTACACTTTTTTTACTGTAACTCATAACTTCACAAAGGATGCTTTCCCAGTAAATTCTCTTGCATTTTAGAGAAAAACTCTCCCCTTTATACTATTTACAGGCAGTGGTTTGAAACCCAAAGCTTTGGTTGGAGTTTTACAAACATTTGCAGTTTTTATTGCTTAAAAATGCTTCCCAGCGCCTGCTGTACACGTTTTTATTTTCACTCATAACTTCACAAAGGATGCTTTCCCAGTAAAGTCTCTTGCTTTTTAGAGTAGAACTCTCCCCTTTATACTATTTACAGGCCGTGGTTTGAATCCCAAAGCTTTGGTTGGAGTTTTACACACATTTGCAGTTTTTATTGCTTAAAAATGCTTCCCGGCGCCTGCTGTACACTTTTTTTATTTTCACTCATAACTTCACAAAGGATGATTTCCCAGTAAAGTCTCTTGCTTTTTAGAGTAGAACTCTCCCCGTTATACTAGTTACAGGCAGTGGTTTGAATCCCAAAGCTTTGGTTGGAGTTTTACAAGCATTTGCAGTTTTTATTGCTGAAAAATCCTTCCCAGCGCCTGCTGTACACTTTTTTTATTTTGACTCATAACTTCACAAAGGATGCTTTCCAAGTACATTTTCTTGCATTTTAGAGTAAAACTCTCCACGTTATACTAGTTACAGGCAGTGGTTTGAATCCCAAAGCTTTGGTTGGAGTATTTACACACATTTGCAGTTTTTATTGCTGAAAAATGCTTCCCAGCGCCTGCTGTACACTCTTTTTATTTTGACTCATAACTTCCCAAAGGATGCTTTCCCAGTAAATTATCTTGCTTTTTAGAGTAAAACTCTCCCCTTTATACTAGTTACAGGCAGTGGTTTGAATCCCAAAGCTTTGGTTGGAGTTTTACAAACATTTGCAGTTTTTTTTGCTGAAAAATCCTTCCCAGCGCCTGCTGTACACTTTTTTTATTTTGACTCATAACTTCACAAAGGATGCTTTCCAAGTACATTTTCTTGCATTTTAGAGTAAAACTCTCCACGTTATACTAGTTACAGGCAGTGGTTTGAATCCCAAAGCTTTGGTTGGAGTATTTACACACATTTGCAGTTTTTATTGCTGAAAAATGCTTCCCAGCGCCTGCTGTACACTCTTTTTATTTTGACTCATAACTTCCCAAAGGATGCTTTCCCAGTAAATTATCTTGCTTTTTAGAGTAAAACTCTCCCCTTTATACTAGTTACAGGCAGTGGTTTGAATCCCAAAGCTTTGGTTGGAGTTTTACAAACATTTGCAGTTTTTTTTGCTTAAAAATGCTTCCCAGAGCCTGCTGTACACTTTTTTTATTTTGACTCATAACTTCACAAAGGATGCTTTCCCAGTAAATTCTCTTGCTTTTTTGAGTAGGACTCTCCCGTTTATACTACTTACAGGCAGTGGTTTTAATCCCAAAGCTTTGGTTGGAGTTTTACACACATTTGCAGTTTTTATCGCTGAAAAATGCTTCCCACTGCCTGCTGTACACTTTTTTTATTTTGACTCAAAACTTCAAAAAGGATGATTTCCAAGTAAATTCTCTTGCATTTTAGAGGAAAACTCTCCCCTTTATACTAGTTACAGTCAGTGGTTTGAATCCCAAAGCTTTGGTAGGAGTTTTACACACATTTGCAGTTTTTATTGCTTAAAAATGCTTCCCAGCTCCCTCTGCTGTACACTTTTTTTATTGTAACTCATAACTTCACAAAGGATGCTTTCCCAGTAAATTATCTTGCTTTTTAGAGTAAAACTCTACCCTTTATACTAGTTACAGACAGTGGTTTGAATCCCAAAGCTTTGGTTGGATTTTTACACACATTTGCTGTTTTTATTGCTTAAAAATGCTTCCCAGCTCCCTCTGCTGTACACTTTTTTTTATTGTAACTCATAACTTCACAAAGGATGCTTTCCCAGTAAATTCTCTTGCATTTTAGAGTAAAACTCTCCCCTTTATACTATTTACAGGCAGTGGTTTGAAACCCAAAGCTTTGGTTGGAGTTTTACAAACATTTGCAGTTTTTTTTGCTGAAAAATGCTTCCCAGCGCCTGCTGTACACTTTTTTTATTTTGACTCATAACTTCACAAAGGATACTTTCCCAGTAAATTCTCTTGCTTTTTTGAGGAGAACTCTCCCGTTTATACTAGTTACAGGCAGTGGTTTGAATCCCAAAGCTTTGGTTGGAGTTTTACACACATTTGCTGTTTTTATTGCTTAAAAATGCTTCCCAGCTCCCTCTGCTGTACACTTTTTTTACTGTAAGTCATAACTTCACAAAGGATGCTTTCCCAGTAAATTCTCTTGCATTTTAGAGTAAAACTCTCCCCTTTATACTATTTACAGGCAGTGGTTTGAAACCCAAAGCTTTGGTTGGAGTTTTACAAACATTTGCAGTTTGTTTTGCTGAAAAATGCTTCCCAGCGCCTGCTGTACACTTTTTTTATTTTGACTCATAACTTCACAAAGGATGCTTTCCCAGTAAATTCTCTTGCTTTTTAGAGTAAAACTCTACCCTTTATACTAGTTACAGGCAGTGGTTTGAATCCCAAAGCTTTGGGTGGATTTGTACACACATTTGCTGTTTTTATTGCTTAATAATGCTTCCCAGCTCCCTCTCCTGTACACTTTTTTTATTGTAACTCATAACTTCACAAAGGTTGCTTTCCCAGTAAATTCTCTTGCTTTTTAGAGTAAAACTCTCCCCTTTATACGAGTTACATGCAGTGATTTTAATCCCAAAGCTTTGGTTGGATTTTTACACACATTTGCTGTTTTTATTGCTTAAAAATGCTTCCCAGCTCCCTCTGCTGTCCACTTTTTTTATTGTAACTCATAACTTCACAAAGGATGCTTTCCCAGTAAATTCTCTTGCTTTTTAGAGTAAAACTCTACCCTTTATACTAGTTACAGGCAGTGGTTTGAATCCCAAAGCTTTGGTTGGATTTTTACACACATTTGCTGTTTTTATTGCTTAAAAATGCTTCCCAGCTCCCTCTCCTGTACACTTTTTTTATTGTAACTCATAACTTCACAAAGGATGCTTTCCCAGTAAATTCTCTTGCTTTTTGGAGTGAAACTCTCCCCTTTATACGACTTACATGCAGTGGTTTTAATCCCAAAGCTTTGGTTGGATTTTTACACACATTTGCTGTTTTTATTGCTTAAAAATGCTTCCCAGCTCCCTCTGCTGTACACTTTTTTTATTGTAACTCATAACTTCACAAAGGATGCTTTCCCAGTAAATTCTCTTGCATTTTAGAGTAAAACTCTCCCCTTTATACTAGTTACAGGCAGTGGTTTGAAACCCAAAGCTTTGGTTGGAGTTTTACACACATTTGCTGTTTTTATTGCTTAAAAATGCTTCCCAGCTCCCTCTGCTGTACACTTTTTTTATTGTAACTCATAACTTCACAAAGGATGCTTTCCCAGTAAATTCTCTTGCTTTTTAGAGTAAAACTCTCCCCTTTATACGAGTTAAATGTAGTAGTTTTAATCCCAAAGCTTTGGTTGGATTTTTACACACATTTGCTGTTTTTATTGCTTAAAAATGCTTCCCAGCTCCCTCTGCTGTACACTTTTTTTATTGTAACTCATAACTTCACAAAGGATGCTTTCCCAGTAAATTCTCTTGCATTTTAGAGTAAAACTCTCCCCTTTATACTATTTACAGGCAGTGGTTTGAAACCCAAAGCTTTGGTTGGAGTTTTACAAACATTTGCAGTTTTTCTTGCTGAAAAATGCTTCCCAGCGCCGACTGTACAAATTTTTTATTTTGACTCAAAACTTCACAAAGGATGATTTCCAAGTACATTCTCTTGCATTTTAGAGTAGAACTCTCCCTTTTATACTAGTTACAGGCAGTGGTTTGAATCCCAAAGCATTGGTTGGAGTTTTACACACATTTGCTGTTTTTATTGCTTAAAAATGCTTCCCAGCGCCTGCTGTACACGTTTTTATTTTCACTCATAACTTCACAAAGGATGCTTTCCCAGTAAAGTCTCTTGCTTTTTAGAGTAGAAAGCTCCCCTTTATACTATTTACAGGCCGTGGTTAAATCCCAAAGCTTTGGTTGGAGTTTTACACACATTTGCAGTTTTTATTGCTTAAAAATGCTTCCCAGCGCCTGCTGTACACTCTTTTTATTTTGACTCATAACTTCCCAAAGGATGCTTTCCCAGTAAATTCTCTTGCTTTTTTGAGTAAAACTCTCCCCTTTATACTAGTTACAGGCAGCGGTTTGAATCCCAAAGCTTTGGTTGGAGTTTTACAAACATTTGCAGTTTTTATTGCTGAAACTTTTTCATTTTGACTCATAACTTCACAAAGGATGCTTTCCAAGTAAATTCTCTTGCATTTTAGAGTAAAACTCTCCCCTTTATACTAGTTTCAGGCAGTGGTTTGAATCCCAAAGCTTTGGTTGGAGTTTTACACACATTTGCAGTTTTTATTGCTTAAAAATTCTCCCCAGCTCCCTCTGCTGTACACGTTGTTTATTGAAACTCATAACTTCACAAAGGATGCTTTCCCAGTAAATTCTCTTGCTTTTTAGAGTAAAACTCTACCCTTTATACTCGTGACAGGCAGTGGTTTGAATCCCAAAGCTTTGGTTGGAGTTTTACACACAATTGCATGTTTTTTATTGGCTTAAAAATGCTTCCCAGCTCCCTCTGGCTGTACACTTTTTTTACTGTAACTCATAACTTCACAAAGGATGCTTTCCCAGTAAATTCTCTTGCATTTTAGAGTAAAACTCTCCCCTTTATACTAGTTACAGGCAGTGGTTTGAATCCCAAAGCTTTGGTTGGAGTTTTACACACATTTGCTGTTTTTATTGCTTAAAAATGCTTCCCAGCTCCCTCTGCTGTACACTTTTTTTATTGTCACTCATAACTTCACAAAGGATGCTTTCCCAGTAAAGTCTCTTGCATTTTAGAGTAGAACTCTGCCCTTTATACTATTTACAGGCAGTGGTTTGAATCCCAAAGCTTTGGTTGGAGTTTTACACACATTTGCTGTTTTTATTGCTTAAAAATGCTTCCCAGCGCCTGCTGTACACTTTTTTTATTTTCACTCATAACTTCACAAAGGATGCTTTCCCAGTAAAGTCTCTTGCTTTTTAGAGTAGAACTCTCCCCTTTATACTAGTTACAGGCAGTGGTTTGAATCCCAAAGCTTTGGTTGGAGTTTTACACACATTTGATGTTTTTATTGCTTAAAAATGCTTCCCAGCGCCTGCTGTACACTTTTTTTATTTTGACTCATAACTTCACAAAGGATGCTTTCCCAGTAAAGTCTCTTGCTTTTTAGAGTATAACTCTCCCCGTTATACTAGTTACAGGCAGTGGTTTGAATCCCAAAGCTTTGGTTGGAGTTTTACACACATTTGCAGTTTTTATTGCTGAAAAATGCTTCCCAGCGCCCTGCTGTACACTTTTTTTATTTGTACTCATAACTTCACAAAGGATGCTTTCCCAGTAAATTCTCTTGCATTTTAGAGTAAAACTCTCCCCTTTATACTAGTTACAGGCAGTGGTTTGAATCCCAAAGCTTTGGTTGGAGTTTTACACACATTTGCAGTTTTTATTGCTTAAAAATGCTTCCCAGCGCCTCTGCTGTACACTTTTTTTATTGTACTCATAACTTCACAAAGGATGCTTTCCAAGTAAATTCTCTTGCATTTTTAGAGTAGAACTCTCCCCTTTATACTAGTCACAGGACAGTGGTTTGAATCCCAAAGCTTTGGTTGGAGTTTTACACACATTTGCTAGTTTTTATTGCTTAAAAATGCTTCCCAGCGCCTGCTGTACACTTTTTTTATTGTAACTCATAACTTCACAAAGGATGCTTTCCAAGTAAAGTCTCTTGCATTTTAGAGTAAATCTCTTCCCTTTATACTAGTTACGAGAAAGTGGTTTGAATCCCAAAGCTTTGGTTGGAGTTTTACACACATTTGCAGTTTTTATTGCTTAAAAATGCTTCCAGCTGCCTGCTGTACACATTTTTTATTTTGAACTCATAACTTCACAAAGGATGATTTCCAGTAAATTCTCTTGCATTTTAGAGTAAAACTCTCCCCTTTATACTAGTTACAGGCAGTGGTTTGAATCCCAAAGCTTTGGTTGGAGTTTTACACACATTTGCAGTTTTTATTGCTTAAAAATGCTTCCCAGCTCCCTCTGCTGTACACTTTTTTTATTGTAACTCATAACTTCACAAAGGATGCTTTCCCAGTAAATTCTCTTGCATTTTAGAGTAAAACTCTCCCCTTTATACTAGTTACAGGCAGTGGTTTGAATCCCAAAGCTTTGGTTGGAGTTTTACACACATTTGCTGTTTTTATTGCTTAAAAATGCTTCCCAGCTCCCTCTGCTGTACACTTTTTTTATTGTAACTCATAACTTCACAAAGGATGCTTTCCCAGTAAATTCTCTTGCATTTTAGAGTAAAACTCTCCCCTTTATACTAGTTACAGGCAGTGGTTTGAATCCCAAAGCTTTGGTTGGAGTTTTACAAACATTTGCTAGTTTTTATTGCTTAAAAATGCTTCCCAGCGCCTGCTGTACACTTTTTTTATTTTGACTCATAACTTCACAAAGGATGCTTTCCCAGTAAATTCTCTTGCATTTTAGAGTAAAACTCTCCCCTTTATACTAGTTACAGGCAGTGGTTTGAATCCCAAAGCTTTGGTTGGAGTTTTACACACATTTGCTGTTTTTATTGCTTAAAAATGCTTCCCAGCTCCCTCTGCTGTACACTTTTTTTATTGTAACTCATAACTTCACAAAGGATGCTTTCCCAGTAAATTCTCTTGCATTTTAGAGTAAAACTCTCCCCTTTATACTAGTTACAGGCAGTGGTTTGAATCCCAAAGCTTTGGTTGGAGTGTTACACACATTTCGCTGTTTTTATTGCTTAAAAATGCTTCCCAGCTCCCTCTGCTGTACACTTTTTTTATTGTAACTCATAACTTCACAAAGGATGCTTTCCCAGTAAATTCTCTTGCATTTTTAGAGTAAAACTCTCCCCTTTATACTAGTTACAGGACAGTGGTTTGAATCCCAAAGCTTTGGTTGGAGTTTTACACACATTTGCTGTTTTTATTGCTTAAAAATGCTTCCCAGCTCCCTCTGCTGTACACTTTTTTTATTGTCACTCATAACTTCACAAAGGATGCTTTCCAAGTAAAGTCTCTTGCATTTTTAGAGTAAATCTCTCCCCTTTATACTAGTTAGAGAAGTGGTTTGAATCCCAAAGCTTTGGTTGGATTTTTACACACATTTGCTGTTTTTATTGCTTAAAAATGCTTCCCAGCTGCCTCTGCTGTACACATTTTTTTATTTGTAACTCATAACTTCACGAAGGATGCTTTCCCAGTAAATTCTCTTGCATTTTAGAGTAAAACTCTCCCCTTTATACTAGTTACAGGCAGTGGTCTGAATCCCAAAGCTTTGGTTGGAGTTTTACACACATTTGCAGTTTTTATTGCTTAAAAATGCTTCCCAGCTCCTCTGCTGTACACTTTTTTTATATTGTACTCATAACTTCACAAAGGATGCTTTCCAAGTAAATTCTCTTGCATTTTCGAGTAAAACTCTCCCCTTTATACTCAGTTACAGGCAGTGGTTTGAATCCCAAAGCTTTGGTTGGAGTTTTACAAACATTTTGCTGTTTTTATTGCTTAAAAATGCTTCCCAGCGCCTCTGCTGTTACACTTTTTTTATTTGTAACTCATAACTTCACAAAGGATGCTTTCCCAGTAAATTCTCTTGCTTTTTAGAGTAAAACTCTCCCCTTTATACGAGTTACAGGCAGTGGTTTGAATCCCAAAGCTTTGGTTGGAGTTTTACAAACATTTGCAGTTTTTATTGCTGAACTAACTTTTTCATTTTGACTCATAACTTCACAAAGGATGCTTCCCAAGTAAATTCTCTTGCATTTTAGAGTAAAACTCTCCCCTTGATACTAGTTACAGTCAGTGGTTTGAATCCCAAAGCTTTGGTTGGAGTTTTACACACATTTGCTGTTTCTATTGCTTAAAAATGCTTCCCAGCGCCGACTGTACACATTTTTTATTTTGATTCAAAACTTCACAAAGGATGATTTCCAAGTAAATTCTCTTGCATTTTAGAGTAAAACTCTCCCCTTTATACTAGTTACAGGCAGTGGTTTGAATCCCAAAGCTTTGGTTGGAATTTTACACACATTGGCAGTTTTTATTGCTTAAAAATGCTTCCCAGCTCCCTCTGCTGTACACTTTTTTTATTGTAACTCATAACTTCACAAAGGATGCTTTCCCAGTAAATTCTCTTGCTTTTTAGAGTAAAACTCTCCCCTTTATACTAGTTACAGGCAGTGGTTTGAATCCCAAAGCTTTGGTTGGAGTTTTACACACATTGCAGTTTTTATTGCTTAAAAATGCTTCCCAGCTCCCTCTGCTGTACACTTTTTTTATTGTAACTCATAACTTCACAAAGGATGCTTTCCCAGTAAATTCTCTTGCTTTTTAGAGGAAAACTCTCCCCTTTATACTAGTTACAGGCAGTGGTTTGAATCCCAAAGCTTTGGTTGGAGTTTTACACACATTTGCAGTTTTTATTGCTGAAAATGCTTCCCAGCGCCTGCTGTACACTTTTTTATTTGACTCATAACTTCACAAAGGATGCTTTCCCAGTACATTCTCTTGCTTTTTAGAGTAAAAACTCTCCCCTTTATACTAGTTACAGGCAGTGGTTTGAATCCCAAAGCTTTGGTTGGACTTTTACAAACATTTGCAGTTTTTCTTGCTTAAAAATGCTTCCCAGCGCCTGCTGTTCACTTTTTTATTTTGACTCATAACTTCACAAAGGATGCTTTCCAAGAAAATTCTCTTTCATTTTAGAGTAAAACTCTCCCCTTTATACTAGTTACAGACAGTGGTTTGAATCCCAAAGCTTTGGTTGGAGATTTACAAACATTGTTTGTTTTTATTGCTTAAAAATGCTTCCCAGCGCCTGCTGTATACTTTTTATATTTTGACTCATAACTTCACAAAGGATGCTTTCCAAGTAAATTCTCTTGCATTTTAGAGTAAAACTCTCCCCTTTATACTAGTTACAGGCTGTGGTTTGAATCCCAAAGCTTTGGTTGGAGTTTAACACACATTTGCAGTTTTTATTGCTTAAAAATGCTTCCCAGCTCCCTCTGCTGTACACATCTTTTATTGTAACTCAAAACTTCACAAAGGATGCTTTCCCAGTCAATTATCTTGCTTTTGAGAATAAAACTATCCCCTTCATAATAGTTTACAGGCAGTGGTTTGAATCCCAAAGCTTTGCTTGGAGTTTTACAAACATTTCATGTTTTTATTGCTTAAAAATGCTTCCTAGCGCCTGCTCTGCACTTTTTTTTATTTTGACTCATAACTTCACAAAGGATGCTTTTCCCAGTAAAGTCTCTTGTTTTTTAGAGTATAACACTCCCCGTTATACTAGTTACAGGCAGTGGTTTGAATCCCAAAGCTTTGGTTGGAGTTTTACAAACATTTGCAGTTTTTATTGCTTGAAAATGCTTCCCAGCGCTTGCTGTATACATTTTTTATTTTGACTGATAACTTCGCAAAGGATGCTTTCCCAGTAAATTCTCTTGCTTTTGAGAGTGAAACGCCCCTTTATACTAGTTACAAGGCAGTGGTTTGAATCCCAAAGCTTTGGTTATAGTTTTACACACATTTGCAGTTTTTATTGCTTAAAAATGCTTCACAGCGCCTGCTGTACACATTTTTTATTTTGACTCATAACTTCACAAAGGATGATTTCCAATTAAATTCTCTTGCATTTTAGAGTAAAACTCTCCCCTTTATACGAGTTACGGGCAGTGGTCTGAATCCCAAAGCTTTGGTTGGGGTTTTGCACACATTTGCAGTTTTTATTGCTTAAAAATGCTTCCCAACTCCCTCTGCTGTACACTTTTTTTATTTTGACTCATAACTTCACAAAGGATGCTTTCCCAGTAAATTCTCTTGCTTTTTCGAGGAGAACTCTCCCGTTTATACTAGTTACAGGCAGTGGTCTGAATCCCAAAGCTTTGGTTGGAGTTTTTACACACATTTGCTGTTTTTATTGCTTAAAAATGCTTCCCAGCTCCCTCTGCTGGACACTTTTTTTACTGTAACTCATAACTTCACAAAGGATGCTTTCCCAGTAAATTCTCTTGCATTTTAGAGTAAAACTCTCCCCTTTATACTATTTACAGAGGCAGTGATTTGAATCCCAAAGCTTTGGTTGGAGTCTTTACAACATTTGCAGTTGTTATTGCTTAAAAAAAAATGCCTTCCAAGCGCCCTGCCTGCTTACACTTTTTTTATTTTGACTCATACATTCACAAGGATGCTTTCCCAAGTACAAGTCTGTCTTGCTTTTGTAGCAGTAGAACTCTCTCCCTTTATAGCTATTTCCCCAGGGCCCTGTGTTTGTAATCCCAACGGCTTTGGTTGGAGTTTTACAAATCATTGCAGTTCTTTATTGCTGAAACTTTTTCATTTATGACTTCAAACCTTCACCAAAGCGATGCTTCCCAAGTAAATCTCCTTGCATTTTAGAGTAGAAACTTCTCCCCTTGAACTCGTTATCAGTCGAGTGGTTTGAATCCCAAAGCTTATGGTTGGAGTTTTACACACATTGGCAGTTTTTATTGCTTAAAAATGCTTCCCAGCTCCCTCTGCTGTACACTTTTTTTATTGTAACTCATAACTCACAAAGATGCTTTCCCAGTAACATTCTCTATTGCTTTTTAGAGTAAAACTCTCCCTTCCTTTTATACTAGTTACAGAGACAGTGGTTGAATCCCAAAGCTTTGGTTGGACGTTTTACACACATTAGCAGTCTTTTATTGCTTAAAAATGCTTCCCACCTCCCCTCTGCTGTACACTTTTTTTTATTGTAACTCATAACTTCCCAAAGAATGCTTTCCCAGAAATTCTTTTGCTTTTTAGAGGAAACTCTCCCCTTTATACTATTACAGGCAGTGGTTTGAATCCCAAAGCGTCCATGGTTTGGAGTTTTACACTACATTTGCAGTTTTATTGCTGGAAAAATTGCATCCAGCGCCTGTCTGTTAGAGTAGAACTCTCCCCTTTATACTAGTCACAGACAGTGGTTGAATCCCAAGCTTTGTTGGAGTTTTACACACATTTGCTGTTTTTATTGCTTAAAAATGCTTCCCAGCGCCTACTGTACACTTTTTTTATTGTAACTCATAACTTCACAAAGGATGCTTTCCAAGTAAAGTCTCTTGCATTTTAGAGTAAATCTCTCCCCTTTATACTAGTTAGAGAAAGTGGTTTGAATCCCAAAGCTTTGGTTGGAGTTTTACAAACATTTGCAGTTTTATTGCTTAAAAATGCTTCCCAGTGCCTGCTGTACACATTTTTTATTTTGACTCATAACTTCACGAAGGATGATTTCCAATTAAATTCTTTTGCATTTTAGAGTAAAACTCTCCCCTTTATACTAGTTACAGGCAGTGGTCTGAATCCCAAAGCTTTGGTTGGAGTTTTACACACATTTCCAGTTTTTATTGCTTAAAAATGCTTCCCAGCGCCTGCTGTACACTTTTTTATTTTGACTCATACTTCACAAAGGATGCTTTCCAAATAAATTCTCTTGCATTTT
>NW_026904324.1:0-39853 GCF_024500275.1 Phycodurus eques | reverse complement strand
TATACTAGTTACAGGCAGTGGTTTGAATCCCAAAGCTTTGGTTGGAGTTTAACACATATTTGCTGTTTTTATCGCTTAAAAATGCTTCCCAGCTCCCTCTGCTGTACACTTTTTTTTATTGTAACTCATAACTTCACAAAGGATGCTTTCCCAGTAAAGTCGCTTGCTTTTTAGAGGAGAACTCTCCTCTTTATACTAGTTACAGGCAGTGGTTTGTATCCCAAAGCTTTTGTTGGAGTTTTCCACACATTTGCAGTTTTTGTTGCTTAAAAATGCTTCCCAGCTCCCTCTGCTGTACACTTTTTTTTACTTCAGAATCAGAATCAGAATCATCTTTATTTGCCAAGTTTGTCCAAAACACACAAGGAATTTGTCTCCGGTAGTTGGAGCCGCTCTAGTACAACAGACAGTCAATTTACAGAACACTTTGGAGACATAAAGACATTGACAAAAAACAATTGTGCAAAAAGATGCAGTGTCCTCTAGCACTTAGAGCAGTTCGAATGACTAATATTGCAATAGTCCGGTGCAATGACCATTGTGCAAAGGGCGCTGAGACTTCAAGGAGTGTATGCGGTTTAAAGTGATGAGTTGTGCGATCATCTGGGACAATGTTGGTTGTCCAAATGTTACAGATACTCCTCAATCAGTGTGCAAATGGAGCAGATGCTACTGTGGCATGAGTGGCCAGTATATGCAAATTGTGCAGCATGGCGAGACAACTACAGTGAGTGCACGAGTAATACATAATTGGCCCCACAGAAATGTGACAACGAACTCAAGTAAAAAAATTGCCAGCTTGTTGTCATGGAATTATAGGTTAGGTGTTTAAGAAGTTGATCGCAAGAGGGAAGAAGCTGTTGGAATGTCTACTAGTTCTAGTTTGCATTGATCGGTAGCGCCTACCTGAGGGAAGGAGCTGGAAGAGCTGGTGACCGGGGTGCGGAGGGTCCGAGAGGATTTTGCACGCCCTTGTCTTCGTTCTGGCAGCGTGCAAGTCCTCAATGGTGGGTAGGTGTCATGGGCTGTGTTTTGGTTTGGTTTGTGTTTAGTTTTGTTCCATGTTTTCCTGTGTTCCATGTTTGTCGTGTGCTCATTAAGTTGTTGTGTCCACCTGTTCTCGTCTGCTTTGTGTCGACCAATCAGCTCTCTCCAGCCACTCATGTCTTGTCCAGGTGTTCCTCGTTGTCTCGTCTATCTGTTTGTATTTAGTTCCCTGGTTTCTTTCAGTTCTTGTCGGTTCATTGTCGTTGTCACATGTCTTTGCCATGTCATAGTCGTCAGTTGTCTTTATCATTGTGGTATGTCATTGTCAGGTGTCATTTTCCCTTTCTATTCCACGTCTTACTCACAGGTCATAGTTTGTTTCCAGTTTTAGATATTCGAGTGTTTCTTTGTTACTTTGATTTGATTGGTATCTGTTGTGGGACTTTGTTCAGTTTTCCCTTTTCTAAGATTAAATATTATTTTGAGACTCCTGCCTTGCCTCCCTGCTTCCCTGCAATTGGGTCCACCATGTTCTTACCTTGTGTTACTCGCCCTCGCCCTAACCACGTTCGTGACAGAATGAACCGACCAGAACAGGACCCAGCGGGAAGAAGATGGCGTCAACCTGCACACCACCAAACAGCCTCCCACCGTCCTCAGCCTGCCATCCATACCTACCCTCCTCCAGTAAGCCCTATCGTTCAGTCTTTTCTGTCCTTTTCATCGGGTCCCCCCACTTGTCCTAGTTATTCACCATGCCCTACTATTTTACATCCACGTTTCTTTAGATTCTGATTTTTCTGATTGTGAAGATGGCCCCGATTTAGTTAACCTTCTGTCTGATTCTGACTCTGACACAGACTTAGATTTTTCTGGTTCCTTCCCTACTTTATCCCGTCCTCGTCAGTTTTTGTCACGTCTCCCCATTTCCAACCCCAGTGAGTCCAAAACCTTTCCCTCGGACCTTTTCTTGGGCACCCGTTTGGCCATCTACCCGGGACCGCCGCGTGGTGGTCAACGGAGGCGCCCAAGTAAAGGTCAAATTTTGCCCCCTCGTTTTTTCCCTGTTCACAAGTCACTTAATTTTTCAGCCTGTTCCCACATGTTGTTCCATGGCTCCAATTAAGTCACGTCCAGTCAAACCTGCCCCCAAGCCACCACCCGTCTTTGCTCCGGCGGCGCTCGTCCAGCGGCCGCCACCCGACCTTGCTCCGGCGGCGCTCGTCCAGCGGCCGCCACCCGTCCTTGCTCCGGCGGCGCTCGTCCAGCGGCCGCCACCCGTCCTTGCTCCGGCGGCGCTCGTCCAGCGGCCGCCACCCGTCCTTGCTCCGGCGGCGCTCGTCCAGCGGCCGCCACCCGACCCCGCTCTGGCGGCGCTCGTCCAGCGGCCGCCACCCGACCCCGCTCCATCGGCGCTCGTCCAGCGGCCGCCACCCGACCCCGCTCCGGCGGCGCTCGTCCAGCAGCCGCCACCCGTCCTCGCTCCAGCGGCGCTCACCCAGCGGCCGTCACCCGTCATCGCTCCGGCGGCGCTCGTCCAGCGGCCGCCGCCCGTCCTCGCTCCGGCGGCGCTCGCCCAGCGGCCGCCGCCCGTCCTCGCTCCGGCGGCGCTCGTCCAGCGGCCGCCGCCCGTCCTCGCTCCGGCGGCGCTCGCCCAGCGGCCGCCGCCCGTCCTCGCTCCGGCGGCGCTCGTCCAGCGGCCGCCGCCCGTCCTCGCTCCGGCGGCGCTCGTCCAGCGGCCGCCGCCCGTCCTCGCTCCGGCGGCGCTCGTCCAGCGGCCGCCGCCCGTCCTCGCTCCGGCGGCGCTCGTCCAGCGGCCGCCACCCGACCCCGCTCCGGCGGCGCTCGTCCAGCGGCCGCCACCCGACCCCGCTCCGTCGGCGCTCGTCCAGCGGCCGCCACCCGACCCCGCTCCGTCGGCGCTCGCCCAGCGGCCGCCACCCGTCCTCGCTCCGGCGGCGCTCGCCCAGCGGCCGCCACCCGTCCTCGCTCCGGCGGCGCTCGTCCAGCGGCCGCCACCCGTCCTCGCTCTGGCGGCGCTCGCCCAGCGGCCGCCACCCGACCCTATTGCCTGGCCCCTGCATTACCATTGGCTTCGGCACCGTGGCCGTCCGCCTGAATGGCCCTGTAAAGACCCTGGTGCTTGGCGTCCTGGACGACCTCCTGAACCGCTCAGCCAAGCACCTCACCCTGGGTGGCCTGGATGGCCACCAGACTGACCTGAGGGGTGGACTCTGTACCCTCCTCCAGGCCCCCTTCCGCCCACCCTGGGTTGGTGACTTTTTGGTTGTTGTTTGGGGAACGTCTGGGATCCGTTCCTTTAGAGGGGGGGTACTGAGGGGGGGTACTTATTTTGAGACTCCCGCACTCCTGCCTTGCCTCCCTGCTTCCCTGCAATTGGGTCCACCATGTTCTTACCTTGTGTTACTCGCCCTCGCCCTAACCACGTTCGTGACAGTGAATCATTGTCCGTGTCTATATGTGCCCTGCGACTGACTGGCGACCAGTTCAGGGTGTAGTCCACCTTTCGCCCAAAGTCAGCTGGGATAGGCTCCAGCGTCCCGCGACCCTAACCAGGATAAGCGTTGTTGAAAATGGATGGAAGTGACACCATTATCTGGTCTAGTGGTCAGGATTCCTTGTTTTCACCCCGTTTTGGGAATGTTCCTTGAATCGCTTCTGAACTCGACCATTTAGACTTTGTCACCTTGTATGGTTACATTACCTCAGTTCCAGTGTTATGGCATTGATCTTCACCCAGGGAACCATGTCCGACTCCCAGTATGAGAGCATTTTTTTATCCAGCATTCCACCAATTTGGCTGTTGATCCAGAAAACTTCCGATTGAGCTTGGGGAAGAAAACACAACAAAGGTGTTTCCCAGATGGCCAAGCGGCCAGGATTCTTGGTTTTCACTCATGAGGGCTGGGTTTGACTCTGGGTATGGGAACATTCTCTGAATTCCACCATTTGGGCTTTAACATCATGTCGAAAAATTCCAGTTTGGGGAAATGTTCAATATTTGGGAAAAAAACAAAGGATTTTCCCATATGGTTAAGCCGTCAGGCTGCTTGGTTCTCACCCAGGAGGCCTGAGTTTGACTCCTGGTTTGAGAATGTTTGGGAATAATGTATTCCACTATTTGGGCTTTGATCATGCAGAAACTTTTAAATATTTTGTGCTTCGAAAAACTGGCAGACCAACGTGTCCCATATGGTCTGGCGGTCAGGATTTCTGGTTTTCATTGGTCTCCTACTCCCGATATGGGAATGTAACGTGAATTCTTTTGTTTTGGCCTGAGCGTATCAATTGGAAAGAAAGTATAGAATTAAAAAAAATAACTTGAAGACCCAGCATCATGTGTCCCATATGGTCTAGTGGTCAGGATTCCTGGTTTTCACCCAGGTGGCCCGGGTTCGACTCCCGGTGTGGGAATGTTGCTTGAGCCTCTCCTGATTTGGACTTTGATTTACACTTGGTATGGCAACATTCCCTTGATTCTGGTCGTGTGGCATGGATATTTATCCCAGTGTGACTCCCATGATGAGAGTGATTTTTTACCCTGCATTCCACCAATTTTGCTTCAACATTCATCAGCAAAAAAAAAAAAAAAAAAAGCGCTTGGGGAAACGGTCAATATTTTTTGAAAAAAATAAAAAACAAAGGAGTGGCCCATATGGGCAAGCGGTCAGGATTTGTGGTTTTCACCCAGGTCTCCTGGGTTTGACACCCAGTATGGGAATGTTCCCTGAATTCCACCGTTTGGGCTTTGATCTTGATGCAGAAAATTGGAAAAAAAAAAAACTCAGAAAGAATAAGTGGTAGAGACACCATCACGTGTGCCATATGATCTGGCAATCAGTATGAGTGGTTTTCACTGGTTTCCTACTCCAGGAAGGGGAATGTAACCTGAATTCTTCTGTTTTGGCCTGATTACGAATGCTTGAAAGAACGTGAATAATTTAAAAACAATAATTTGAACTCACACCACAATGTGTCTCATATGGTTTTTACCCAAGTGGCCTGGGTTTGACACCCGGTATGGGAATGTTCCTTGAATCTCTTCTGAACTCTATTTTTTAGACTTTGTCACCTGGCAAAGTAACATTACCTGACTTCCAATATTATGGGATGGATCTTCACCCAGGGAACCAGTTCCGACTCCGAGAATGAAAGTTCTTTTTTTTTACCCTGCATTCCACCAATTTGGCTTTAACATTCATGCAGAAAACGACCGATTGAGCTTGGGGAAGCGTTCAATATTTTGGAAAAAAATCCAAACCAAAGGCGTTTCCCATATGGGCAAGCAGTCAGGATTCCTGGTTTTCACCCAGGAGGCCAGGGTTTGACTCCGGGAATGGGAATGTACCCTGTGTTCCACCATTTGGGATTTGATCATGCAGAAAATTTCCAACATATGGCGCTTAGAAAAAAAAAGCACAGAATTTTGGAACGAATAAGTGGCAGAGAAACCAACACGTCCCATATGGTTTGGCAGTCTGGATTTCTTATATTTCAATAAAGATTTTAAACTTTCATCCATGAATTTGAAAAGCTGGCAAATATTTGTAATTATGTTGCAAAACATGCCAGTTTTTCAACATGTCAGGATGACCGAGCGGTCTCAGGCACCAGACTCAAGGTTCAGCACCTTCTAAATGGGATTTCTGGTCTCCGAATGGAGGCGTGGGTTCAAATCCCACTCCTGACATGATTTTAATTGCTTTCATTTTGACAATTTGAATGCAAATGTTCAGAAATCCATCCATCCATCCATCCATTTTCCGAGCTGCTTCTCCTCTCACGGTTCGCGGGCATGCTGGAGCCTATCCCAGCTATCTGTGGGCAGGAGGCGGGGTACACCCTGAACTGGTTGCCAGCCAATCGCAGGGCACATACAAACAAACAACCATTCGCACTCACATTCACACCTAAGGGCAATTTAGAGTCTCCAATTCTTGCATGTTTTTGGGATGTGGGAGGAAACCTGAGTGCCCGAAGAAAACCCACACAGGCACAGGGAGAACATGCAAACTCCACACAGGCAGGGCGGGAGATTGAACCCGGGACCTCAGAACTGTGAGGCAGAAAAAAAAAAAAAGAACTTGTTTGTGAAATATGGACCATGAGGACCCATACTTCCTTAAAGCAATGCATACATTTTGTCCAATGTCATCTTTATTTGCCAAGTATGTCCAAAACACACAAGGAATTTGTCTCCGGTAGTTGGAGCCGCTCTAGTACAACAGACAGTCAATTTACAGAACACTTTGGAGACATAAAGACATTGACAAAAAACAATTGTGCAAAAAGATGCAGAGTCCTCTAACACTTAGAGCAGTTCGAATGACTAATATTGCAATAGTCCGGTGTCCGCTGTAGGATATGACGTCATGTTCGGCCAATCAGAAGCCGTGTCGTGTATGACGTAGTACCAGGCTGGCTCGTCTATCAAGAGCGAGATGGCATTATTCGGTCGTGAATTCTGGCGAATATATGTGCCTTTTGGGCTAAAGCGCAGTGGACGTGTGTTTACTTCTGGACTCAAGGCAGAGTTTCAACACTGCTCCGTTACAATCTGAAACGTTTTCGTTTCGTTGCAGGCAGGATGGCCGGATAGTCGCGTTGAAGCTCCCCTGCGCCGGTGTACCTAATGAGGTGTCCAAAGGGAAAGAAGGAATTTAATTGTCGGAGTGAAACTCGTAGCATAGCTGCGCACTCCAGTCAGAGTCAAATATTACATGACTATTAAATATTGGTACCTCTCAATAAATTAGAATATATTTGAAAAGTTTTTTTTCAGTACTCATACAGTGATTAAACGCTGAAGTACTTTTCAGAGGGCAAATTCCAGCCTAATTTCTACGTTAAAAATCACGATTTCTTGAATGAATTCACTATTTCGTTTCGTTATATTTTAGTTTCTCAATACGGAGAATTTTTTTTATTTTCTATGAGCTGCAATCATCAAAATAATACATATTTTAAATATGAAATACTTCACTCTGAGTGTGTGCAGTGTACAGTTCATCTCTACAATTTAACTTTTTGAATTGAACTACCTCATAAAAGATTTACACTATTCACGTGTGAGCATGATTGACATGAACTCGTGAATGCCAGTGATGTGTGCGAGAATGTGATTGACATGCTTGCGTGAACGCATTTGAGTAGTGTTGATGAGAGCAAGACGCGTGTGTATGAGAGCATGAGTAGTGTAAATGAGAGCGTAAATGAGAGCATTTGAGTCGTGTAAATGAGAGCATTTGAGTAGTGTAAAGGAGAGCATTTGAGTAGTATCAATGAGAGCATTTGAGTAGTCAATTAGAGCATTTGAGTAGTGTTAATGAGAGCAAGACTTGTGTACGAGAGTGTTTGAGTAGTCCTTATGAGAGCCTTTCAGTAGTTTGTGTGTGTGTGAAAGCTGGTCTGCAGCGGCACACTCGCCTCGCATGTCGGACAGTGTTCTGGAAGGCGCAGCAGAGCCATTAATGGTAGAGCTTGTATTCGTTTCCCTGTACCTTTACCCAGAACCCAACGAGGCGACTATTGATGCTATTTGTTAGCCTGTCCATGGCGTTTTGCATTGTGTGCTGTCATTAAGCTAGCATAAACAATTGTTTTAAATATACAAACTGTAATCCTCTTAGTTTAATGTTTAGTATGACAGTAAACATCAAGTGAGAGTGGCATTAATAGCTTGAAGCCTCTTTTTTGGATGACTTGTTTGCTATTTGCCAACCTGCTTCTTATTGTGGAGTGAATTGATTTAAGTTCACCGCCACCATACAGAGCTCATATCTCAAGTCTGTACTTGCAAGTCAAAGCCAAATAATTGGCCTAATGATGACTTGCATCTTGAAAAGCTTTCACACAGAGCACCAACAACTGGAAAAAAAAATCCTCTGTGTGAAATGGGTTTGGGAGGGGTTCTGGGTGCTTTTTTTTTTTTTTACTGCGCACTCCTGTAACCGAAGGCCCTGAGTTGCGGGAAGCTGTTCCTCAGGGAGGCGGCCTGGCACCACAAGCTTCTGACGCAAGCCTGCTCCCGAGTCAGGTGGGAAGACGACGTCTGTGAAGGGGTGAGCGCATGCGCGTGTGCATGAATGGGGTGGGAGAGATGTTAGCCAGAGATGGCACCTCTCATGTTGTGATTCCAAACAGACTCTGTCCTGGAAGTGCGCTGGCACACACACAAGTCATTGGATTTCCCTGAGTAAACACACGTCTGATGTTTACGACAACAAAGGGGGCCTCTTTCTCCCGCTCCTCACCACTTGTTACTTGTTTCCAATTCAAAGCATGTCGCAAAATTAGCTTTTTTTTTTTCTTTTTTTAACTTTTTTCTTTTTACCCCACTACTGGTCTGTTTTCTTTGAAGTACACACTCTGCCTCGTGCTGTAAACTAATTAAATCATAAATAGTTAAAATTCATCTTGAAATATCCATCCATCCATCCATTTTCTGTGCCGCTTATCCTCACAAGGGTCACGGGAATCTTCAAATGTACATATATTAACTTGATTTTTTTTTTAAATTATTATTTTTTTTTAATCAAAATTGTACAAAATAAGATTATATTGTAAAAAAAAGCCAATAATAAATAGTTTATTGTATATCTTTTTATCTCAAACGATTAAAATTCCTAACATGCAATTGATCTTCTTGAAAAATGTATATAAAATATGTATTAACATTTATTAAATTTTAATTCTTTTTTGTTTTGGAAATATATTTATATATGTATTGAAAACTAATTACATAATTTATATTTTTATTTTTAAATTTTTAAATCCTCCAAATGTAATTAGTTTAAAAATTATTACTCATATTTAACTCCGTATATTTCTTAATTTGTATCAGTATATTTTTAGAATTCAAGATAAAAAAAAAAAAAGATAAAAAGTATGTAAACATGTTGGCCTTTAAAGAGTTAAAATTCATCAAATACAATAAAACTGAAGCTTGAAAGATTTAATATTTTTGATATTTTAGTTATTGATATATATATATATATTCATCCATCCATCCATTTTCAACACCGCTTATCCTGGTTAGGGTTGCGGGACGCCGCAGCCTATCCCAGCTGACTTCGGGCGAAAGGCGGACTACACCCTGAACTGGTCGCCAGTCAGTCACAGGGCACATATAGACACAGACAACCATTCGCACTCACATTCATACCGTCACTGAGTGGCAACTGAACCCACGCTGCCTGCACCAAAGTCAGGCGAGTGTACCACTACACCATCAGTGATATATATATATATATATATATATATATATATATATATATATAGTTAATTTATGAATTAAAGACACTACAGACACTAATCGACATTTAGCACCCTATCCCGTCTTTTACCATTACTGGGCTTTATCTTGTCAAATCAAACACTGTTCGAGAGTTGGAAGCAGAAAACGTGTCACAGGTCAACGCGAGGTATGTTCAAGTACTTTTCATACGATACGGCTCGCAAGCAGGCAACAAAATGTTATGTACCCTAGCAAGCGCAAGCACATACAGTTGCACATAAACATGCCGGCGTTCCGTCGAATCATGCCCGAAAGCTTCAGTAAACATTGGTTTGTGCGTGACAAGAAATGTTAACAACAGCGAGCAAGTATGTTGACAACGGTAAGCACGGCAGGTGATGCGCCGGTCAGAATATGCAATCCTACTGGTCTCTGTCAAGTTGTGCTGTCGGAGAGTTGTCGTTGATATGTCACACTACACGGAAGATATCAAAAAATAATCCAATTTGCCAGACTTCATTTTGGGGTCGCAGGCCCAAATCGTTTGCCCTGGCTTATGTCACACTACAACAAGTTTTGTCACCATACCATGTAAGCCCGACCGTTTGGTCGAGCTGACATTTATCAAAAAATTCCCCGTAAAAATGTGGGGTTTGCAGGTAGTGTGGTTGAGCGGTCCAAGGTGCTGGATTTAAGCTCCAGTCTCTCAGGAGGTGTGGGTTTGAATCCCACCACTGCCACTTCCTTTTCAATATCGTTAATATCCTACCATTTTGTCATTGGCTCCAACAAGGCGTTTGGGACAATACGTATTTTTGACCATAAAAAGGTCGAGCTGTTTGCCGTTCTGTTTGGACTGTTTGCGTGTCGCCGTAAAATATTAGCTCCCCTGAAAGAGTTCGCCTTAATGTCATTACCATTGTCTTTCACGCTGAACTGTCGTGCCATCTTTATGGGTACTGACATAGTGATTTTAAATTGACAGAACAGTGACTAAAGGACACATTTTTTTGTCAGTACGAAGTGACTTGAGGAAAGGATCACTTCCCGTGGGTCTCAGCCAATGAGTTGACAAGTCTTAATTGTACAATATTTCTCACGAAGAGTAAGACATTAAATGAGAGCAGTTCCACAACATCATATGAGCAGACATACGATAACAGAGAACGAGCTCCAGATAGCAGAGGATGGTTTCGATCCATTGACCTTTGGGTTAAGGGCCCAGCACGCTTCCGCTGCGCCACTCTGCTCTCTAATCATTTGTTAAATATATTGTAGAAGTTATCATTTATTTGCTTAGCTTGCATTAGTATTACGGACGATTTTGAGAAAGGAAGATGTCTCGCCTTCAAGATGACTCAGCAGGAATCATCAGAGAGAAGGGCGTCTTGACCAAGGACGTGGCCGGGACGTGGCAGGTGTTGGTCCCATGTCTTCACCTTGAAACCCTACCCTTAGTGTGTTGTGTCTTGTAGCTCTTGTAAAACCTCCCTTTTTCAAATAAATACAGGAGCGATGGGAGAGATTGTTTCGAGCGTGATGAGAGGTTGTAATCTGAACAATCTCCCATACGCCCTCCTCATGAGAAAAAGAAACCAGCGTCTTCATTCCATTTGTGTCTATTTTTTATAATGTTGGGTAAGATAAATCCAACATTAAATTGGTCCTTCGAGCCGGATGTCAATACACCCGAGGATTCCAGTTGTGGAGCCGACATCCAGTTAAGAGACCGTGGCCACGGCAATTGAGACCCTTTCCGGGACTGGTCTTCGTTCTCCTCAACTGGGATCTGAAGGTTGACGACAATCCACAGGATTGAAGACCACTTTGGTGAGCTAAATTCTAAAACAATTTTAGGAAAAGGGATTAAAGAGTGAGTGAATTGTGCGACGAAGATGTCTGCGGCAGAATAAACCTTGTGTAATACTAGTCACTGGCAAGTAATAGAGGGACGGCGGAGTCCGACAAATTCCGCGAGGACGGCGGAGTCCTGTACGTACTTAAATTCCGTGTTTAATAAACCTTGTATAATACTAGTCACTGGCAAAGTAAAAGAGGGACGGCGGAGTCCGACAAATTCCGCGAGGACGGCGGAGTCCTGTACGTACTTAAATTCCGTGTTTTCGTGTGTTTGTAAAGATTTTACGAGTATCATGTGAATGTGTTAAAGTATGAATCTATAGACAGGATTGTAAGTGACAACTGGTTTTGGAAGCAGATGCAAGAATCCTCCGCCCCGTGTAGGTAGAAGCTTGAGGATTACCAAAACTCAGACATTCATTGTCACCCTGTCATTTTGAATAAAGTCAGTATTTAGGTCACTCTCGGTGCAAATAAACTGACTTCCAAATTCACAAAATGGGAAAAAATAACAGTAAAACGGATTAAAAAAAAACGCCTAACGTGTAAAAATTGGAAATATGTTCAACTCCAAAACCCTTCCAAAATAAAACATTTAAACACATGGATAACCAAATACGGTTTCGCTGGCCAGCTAAATTCGCAAAAATTAGTTCAACTTCCAAACGAAATAAAGTGTCGACACAAAAATAATATATCACAAATAAAAAAAAGAGGGATATGAGGACTTATTCTTCTGGCTGAACATGGCGTCTAAAAGAGAAAAAGGAAGTGAGAAAAAGAAGAGAACCTCAACGAGTTTTACGATCAGGAGGGGTACAAATGAATTGGTCTAAAACTATGGGAGGAACATTGTCTCCCATTCCCAAAATAACAAATATAACCACAGACGAGGGAGACATGGATTTATATCCAATGATTGAGGTGGCAAATCCAAATGTACAAGAGGACCACGAAGAAACTATTTTGGTCTGTAGGACCTGGACTAATGAGGATGTGAAAAAGGCCGTAGCCGGCATCACACCCTACAAAGTAGACATTGTCCAGTTTGTTGAGGAAATGGAAAATCTTAGACAGTCCTATCATTTAAATGGAACAGAAACTCAACAAATTTGGATGAAGCAAACAGCGGCTTGAATGAGGATGCCAATCCTCAGGGCCCTTATCAACAACAGTTAAAAAATGCTTTACATGCAAATTCGAAAGAACACATTAACAGATGAGTAGATAAACATTGGATAAACCAAGCAACTGGCCCTCTGGAGGAATATGTTAATCATGCCCTCCACGCAGAAAGAGTGTTAGGAAAAAAAAAAAAGTTACGACATGCGACACCTGATAAAATTACTGTAGATTATCTGTACTCAAACAAGGAAGCAAAAGTCGCGGCAGGAATTATTTTACCAGACAAATTAAAGGAACTGTATAAAAATACAAGTGTCCCAGACATTTCATTGTGCAAAGATTATGAGTCACAGTGGAAACATATGGGAACATTCGTAAAACAAGGACAGGAGACAGATGATTGGCAGCAAATAGAAAACAAACTGGAATACAGTGCATCAATTGGCCTAATTAGGAAGGTGATGTTTTGGACAATACAGGGTGATGAAGGGAAACACATGCATCCTGACACATGCATCCTGAAGGACCAGGTGAAAAAGGCCCCACCTTCAGTGGGTTGGAGAATGGTACTTACAGGCAGTAAATTCTGCAGTAATACAGAGAGCAGCATGCGTACCAGATCCACACACATTGTTAAATTCATTAAGACCAGACGCGACTGTGTTTACAGTAGTGGACATAAGTAATGCATTCTTTTCTGTACCAATAGAAAAGAACAGTCAATTTTGGTTTGTATTTACATTTGAGGCCAAAAAAATATACATTTACTAGATTACTGCAAGGTTACTGTGAAAGTCCAACCATTTATTCACAAGTTATGACAACACGCATGTCTAAATTCACTCCCCCAGGAGGGAGCCAAATTTTACTATATGTAGATTTAAGTGTAGGAGGAAGGACTATATTAGAAGACAGGAAAGCTATCATCTTAAAAAATCCTAAACCACAGACGAAGAAACATATAATAATAATTTTTAGGTCTGACAAATTATTGTCGAGCATGGATTCCAAACTATGCAGAAATTGTTGCACCATTGTCAAAATTAATGTATAAAGACAGCCTTAAAATGACATCACCTGTTTAATGGAATACAGAGGCAGAAAAGGCCTTCTGTGACATTAAACAACATTTCGTGTCCAGTGCTGCGCTAAGCCTTCCAAATTTAATGATAAAACATTCATTCAAATGGTAGATTGTAAAAGCTATTACATGACCTCCGTACTTACACAACAATACGGTGATAAGCTCAGACCATAGGCTTATTTTTCGACTAAATTGGACAGCGTGACGTGTGCATTACCGCATTGTGTCAGAGCAGTTGTGGCAGCTTCGATGGCAGGAGAGAACAGTTCCACGATTATGTTATTTCATCCATTAACTCTTAAAGTCCCACATACAGTATCTGCTCTCCTATTGCAAACCAATATGGCGTTTTTATCACCTGCAAGACATTTATCTTGCATGGCCATCTTGCTGTCACAATCACATTTGACTGTTGAGCGATGCACAACCTTAAATCCAGCCACACGAATACCCTTACCTGATGAAGGCACGCAGCATGATTGCCAGGAATTGGCTGAACAAACTGCTAAATCTAGAGGTGATTTGAAAGATCAACCGTTAAGTGACAGACAGGTTCTATATGTAGATGGTTCTTCGAAAAAAGATGAACGAGGGAAGATAAAAACAGGATACGCGGTGGTAACTGATACTATTGTGCTAAAAGCTGAGTCACTACCGTCACATTACTCTGCCCAAGCTGCTGAATTAGTAGCATTAACCGAGGCATGCAAACTAATGATGAATAGAGATGTTACAATCGATACTGATAGCCAATATGCGTATTCCACAGTTCATGTGTTTGCGCAATATTGGGATAACAGAGGAATGATTACGTCAACAGGGAAGCCAGTAACACATGCTGAGTTACTTAAACAATTATTACACGCAGTGCAACATCCACGAAAAGTGGCAATTTGTAAATGTGTTGCACATACATCTGGCACTGACAAGATTTCTAAAGGAAACGCATTTGCTGACAAAGCCGCGAAAGAAGTAGCCTATAAACCATTTTTAGGTTGAAAAAAACAAATTGAACAACAAACCGAAGATGACCAAACACTAAAAGACATGCAACAACAAAGTCCACAACAAGAACGCAATTATTGGGAAAAACAAGGTGCAAAACTACAAAAAGAAATTTACATTAGCACAGAAGGGAAACAAATACTTCCACAGAACCTATTCAAATGAGCTGCTATATTGAGCCATGGTGTGTCACATGTCTCAATCGGAGGGATGGTGGCACCGATACATCGACACTTTACAACCTATGCTTTCAATTTATATTCAAAGAATTATTGTAGAGCATGCATGATCTGTGCACGACATAATCCGCAAGGGCAATTACAACCTACTTGAGGTAAATTCCCAGTGCCTACATACCCCTTCCAACGCATTCACATGGATTACATAGAATTAAGTCAAAGTGAGGGAAAGAAGTATTGTTTGGTTATCATAGATGCATTTTCTAAATGGATCGAATTATTCCCAACAAAATCACCTGATGCTCTGATGGTGGCAAAAGCACTATGTAAAGACATCATTCCAAGATATGGCAAAAAAATGAAACCATTTACAGCGATAATGGGACTCATTTTGGAAATCAAATAATCAATAAAATAGGAACCATGTTCCACATCAATTTGAAAAACCATTGTGCTTACCACCCTCAAAGTGCAGGTCTAGTGGAAAGAATGAATGGGACAATAAAAAATAGACTGAAAAAATGTATGGAAGAGACAGGAAGGTCATGGACACAGTGTCTTGACCTCGTTAAAATGTACATCAACATTACAAGCACCACAGGTTTAACACCTTACGAAACATTGTTTGGAAGACCTTATAGACTTCCGTTGTTTAAACAAAAATTGGAACTTGATGCAGCAAAGTTGGAAAAACAGTTTAGCGTGAACGACTCAAAATCAGTCTGGCGTGCATTCCAATCGCTGAATAATTACAAGCGACGATCCCCCCAAGCTGAGAACAATAGCACACTAGCCAACGACTTGAATACCTTCTATTGCAGATTTGAAAAGGACAGTTTCACTCCACACACCCACCCGGCCGCACCCGCGACCACAACCACACCTCTGACTTCTGCGTTAACCATCCATGAACAGGATGTGAGACGCATCTTCAAACAACAGAAGATTAACAAAGCGACAGGACCGGACCATGTGTCCCCATCAAAGTCTGCGCGGACCAGCTCGCTTCAGTCTTCACTCAGATCTTTAACAGATCTTTGGAAATGTGCGAAGTTCCATCCTGTTTCAAACGCTCCACCATCATTCCAGTCCCCAAGAAACCTGCAATCTCTGGTCTGAATGACTGCAGGCCTGTCGCTTTGACATCTGTGGTCATTAAGTCCTTTGAACGTCTCATGCTGGACCACCTCAAGAGTGTCACAGGTCCCCTGCTGGACCCCCTGCAGTTTGCCTACCAAGCGAACAGGTCTGCGGATGATGCAGTCAACATGGGACTGCACTTCATCCTAGAACACCTCGACAGTGCAGGGACCTACGCGAGGATCCTGTTCGTGGACTTCAGTTCAGCGTTCAACACCATCATCCCTGAACTCCTTTCAACCAAGCTTCTCCAGCTCAGCGTCTCACCTGCCATCTGCCAGTGGATTTACAGCTTTCTGACGGGCAGGACACAGCAGGTCAGGCTGGGGGAGGCCACCTCATCCACACGCAGCATCAGCACTGGGGCGCCCCAAGGTTGTGTCCTCTCTCCGCTGCTCTTCTGTCTCTACACGAACGACTGCACCTCAGCGAGCCCGACTGTCAAGCTCCTGAAGTTTGCAGATGACACCACTGTCATCGGCCTCATCAAGGACGGTGACGAGTCTGCATATCGACAGGAAGCGGAGCGGCTGGAGCTGTGGTGCAGCCGACACAACCTGGAGCTGAACACGCTCAAGACGGTAGAGATGATCGTGGACTTCAGCAGGCATCCTTCGCCACAGCTGCCTCTCACGTTGTCCAGCTGCCTTGTGTCAACCGTCAAGACCTTCAAGTTCCTGGGAATTACAATCTCTCAGGACCTGAAGTGGGCGAACAACATCAACTACGTCCTCAAAAAGGCCCAGCAGAGGATGTACTTCCTGCGGCTTCTGAGAAAGCACGGCCTGCCACTGGAGCTGCTGAGACAGTTCTACACAGCGGTCATCGAATCAGTCCTGTGTTCTTCCATCACAGTCTGGTTTGGTGCTGCTACAAAAAAGGACAAACTCCGACTGCAACGGACAATCAAAACTGCTGAAAGGATTGTCGGTACCCCCCTACCCACCATTGAGGACTTGCACGCTCGCAGAACTAAGACAAGGGTGTGCAAAATCCTCTCGGACCGTCTGCACCCCGGTCACCGGCTCTTCCGGCTCCTTCCCTCAGGTAGGCGCTACCGATCAACGCAAACTAGAACTAGTAGACATTCCAACAGCTTCTTCCCTCTTGCGATTAACTTCTTAAACACCTAACCTATAATTCCATTACAACAAGCTGGCAATTTTTTGACTTGAGTTCGTTGTCACATTTCTGTGGGGCCAATTATGTATTACTCGTGCACTCACTGTAGTTGTCTCGCCATGCTGCACTATTTGCATACACTGGCCACGCATTGCCAGAGTAGTATCTGCTCCATTTGCACACTGATTGAGGAGTATCTGTAACATTTGCATAACCAACATTGTCCCAGATTATCGCACTACTCGTCACTTTAAACCGCATACACTCCTTGAAGTCTCAGCGCCCTTTGCACAATGGTCATTGCACCGGACTATTGCAATATTACTCGTTCGAACTGCTCTAAGTGCTAGAGGACTGCATCTTTTTGCACAATTGTTTTTTGTCAATGTCTTCATGTCCCCAAAGTGTTCTGTAAATTGACTGTCTGTTGTACTAGAGCGGCTCCAACTACCGGAGACAAATTCCTTGTGTGTTTTGGACATACTTGGCAAATAAAGATGATTCTGATTCTGATTCTGATTCTGATGAAGAAACAAACTTAGCTGATTACATGAGAAAGTTGTTCGAGAAACAAATTGATTTAAAAGTATCTGCTGAAAGTAAACATGTTTCCCAGCAGGAAACCAAGTTGGTTGGACTGGGAGACTGGGTCCTAATTCGAAGCATCAAAAAGAAGCACTGGCATTCACCAAAGTGGGAAGGACCGTATCAAGTGTTATTGACAACTCCAACAGCCCTAAAAATCGCAGAAATAAATACTTGGGTTAATTTAACACACTGTAAAAAGAGTCATTTCAGCTGAGTACTCAAATCGGGAAGGTGAGCAAAAGTCTGATAACGGAGCGGGAGCAGATGTGTCGATTCGGAAAACGCTTGCTGGTCAGTGAAGAAAAAAGACACCAACCCGTTTATTGAGAACTCAGCAGAATGGCACACCCACATTGGTTACGAGATTCGATAGGTTGTTACGTAGCAACTTTGGCTCCTATGATGTTGGTTTTGTTTATGTGGTACATGGGACGTCCCACCCTAAATGATACAACCAATTTTTTAGATAGAAAATCACCTACCAGCTGGACCAATATGACGAACCCAATAACCCAATTGAATCATTAACTTGTATCAAAAGGAGTACAGCTGATGATCAGAACTGTGGGCATGGCCTCCAAAGGCGGCAAACCGGTTTAATATTTTGTGCCCCCCAATATCAAACTGCTTTAATCATAATTCCATATGCGGCTCTCACCAATGATGCTCAAGAGAATGGGCAGAATTGGGGATTTGGATATGACTGGTATGCAACTATAGGCTTTGGACGGGAACACCTAATGATTGGTCCAGTTGGTCACTAAAAACAGCAAAAGAACATAGAAAGAAGTTTAACATAAGCAAAACGGCCCATAGTTTAATATTGACAAAAAAGAGATTTATCCTGGCAGAGGCAAAATTATCCAACATAAAACATACATCGACGCCATAAGTGTTCCTCGTGGGGTTCCTAATCAATACAAATTAGCTGACCAAGTTGCAGGAGGATTTGAATACTTCATATGCTGGTGGTGTACGATGAATAAAAATGTTGATGGGATAAACTATATCCACCTCAATGTACATAGATTAGGAAATTGGACTCAGAGTGGGTTGGAAGCTTTACATGAGCAGCTCAAGGACATTCCAAAACCGCATAGCTGTCGACATGCTCCTCGCAAGAGAGGGAGGTGTTTGTGGTATGTTTGGAGAACAAACAATACTGCTTCAGATGGCAGCTTGACCAGAGCCATCGA
This sequence comes from Phycodurus eques, assembly GCF_024500275.1. Classification (NCBI taxonomy): domain Eukaryota; kingdom Metazoa; phylum Chordata; class Actinopteri; order Syngnathiformes; family Syngnathidae; genus Phycodurus; species Phycodurus eques. The sequence continues at coordinate 21,310 of NW_026904324.1, read as the reverse complement.
TGGTCTACGGACCCTCAATCAACACTCCTTGTGGGACAGCTGGATGGACGTTTTTGGTAAATATAAAACCCTAATTTCACCAATATTGATATCAATTGCTGTTTTTGCAGCCATTCTGACATTGTGTGGATGTTGTTGTATCCCATGCATTCGGGCCTTCATCAGTAGATTAATTACCAAAGCAATTACCCCCATAGAGGAACCGTATGGAGCAGATGTATCCTTTATTGGAGGTTGATAATGATGACGATGATGATGATGATGATGTTGTTTTACCTGATTCGTTTCCTGATCCAGGTGATTACGATATTTAAACTACAACATTCATGTATGACAAGTTTACTCAGTGTAAATGTATTTGTTTCATAAAAATTATTCTTCAGTTAAAAAATTGAAATGAAGTGACTGTAAAATGATATGAGAATTTGTGCAAATACATGATAAACAGGAGGGAAATGTTAAATATATTTTAGAAGTTATCATTTATTTGCTGAGCTTGCATTAGTATTATGGACGATTCTGAGAAAGGAAGATGTCTCGCCTTCAAGAAGATGACTCAGCAGGAATCATCAGAGAGAAGGGCGCCTTGACCAAGGACGTGGCCGGGACGTGGCAGGTGTTGGTCCCATGTCTTCACCTTGAAACCCTTCCCTTAGTGTGTTGTGTCTTGTAGCTTAGTATGTTATGTCTTGTAAAACCTCCCTATTTCAAATAAATACAGGAGCGACGGGAGAGATTGTTTAGAGTGTGTTGAGAGGCTGTAATCTGAACAATCTCCCATACGCCCTCCTCATGAGAAAAAGAAACCAGCGTCTTCATTCCTTTTGTGTCTATTTTTTATAATGTTGGGTAAGATAAATCCAACACATAGTGTCATCGGGAAAGACCAAATGTGTCTTGTAGCCTGATCGAGCCATGAGACAACCCGAACAGCCCTGTTTCTGGCGGCTGCCTAATATTTGTCAGGCAGTAAAAGAGTACATACAAACTACGACTGGAGAGCAGAGTGGCGCAGTGGAAGCGTGCTGGGGTCATGATGCAGAGGTCGATGGATGGAAACCATCCTCTGCTATCTGGAGCTCAATCTCCGTTATTGTATGTCTTTTCATAGGATGTTGTGGAACTTCCATCATTTAATGTCTTACTCTTAGTGAGAAATATGATGCAATTAAGACTTGTCAACTCATTGGCTGAGGTCCACGGGTAATGACCCTTTTCTCTATTCATTTCTTACTGAAAAATAAAATTGTCCTTTATTCACTGTTCTGTCAATTTAAAATCACTGTGTAAGTACCCATAAAGGTGGAAGTACGGTGTTATGGGAACCCCGGCATTCCATATCATAGCCAACCTTGACATGAAAAATGTGGAAAGGAGAGCTCTGAAATCATTTAAGCCAACAACTTCAATTCATTGGATGAGAGAATAATCTTCTCATGCCAAGATCAAACAAAAGGATTTTAACCCCGATATTGGCCCGATTAGCTATCGCAGCCGATTTCCCAGATGGGGCCAAACATATAATGTCTGGAACGACAAAACTTCTTGTCGTGTGACATAAGCCACGACCAACGATTTGGCCCTATGACGCCAAAATGAACTGGGAAATTAGATTTTTTGGATATCTTCCGTGCAGTGTGACATATCAATGACAACTCTCTGGCAGTGCAAATTGACGGAGACCAGTAGGATTGCGTATTGTGACCAGTGCATCGCCTCCCGTGCTTGCTGTTGTCAACATACTTGCACGCTGTTATTAACTTTTATTCGCACGCACAAACCAATGTTTACCGAAGCTTTAGGGCATGATTCGATGGAACGCCGGCATGTTTACGTACAACCGTATGTGCTTGCGGTTGCTAGGGTACATCAAATTGTGTTGCCTGCTTGCGAGCCGTATCATATGAAAAGTAGGTGAACGTACCTCAAGCAATCCTTCAATGAACGTTCTCTCCCGAGCACCAGTGACAAACACGTTTTTCTTCATTTTGTCCCCCCACAGTCACTCAAACGCACACACAGAAACAAGACATTGGCGTGGCGCATTGTTGTTGTCGTCACCATCATAACGAGTGTGTCCTGTCGCGTTGACCGGTGACACGTTTTCTGCTTCCACCTCTCGGACAGTGTTTGATTTGACAAGATAAAGCCCAGTGATGGTGAAAGACGGGAAAGGGTGCTATTGGAATAAATGTCGAGTAGTGTTGCCACTGTCTGCCCGAGGAACGGCAAGATTTGACGGCAGTAGTCTGACATTGTCCCATCGGGAAAGGCCAAAATTTGTCTCGTCGTCTGATCCAGGCATGAGATAACCCGAACAACCCCGTTGCTGAGCGCCTAGTTGTCAGACGGTAAGAGAGTACATACAAACTAGGATAACTAGATAGCAGAGTGGCGCAGCGGAAGCGTGCTGGGCCCATAACCCAGCGGTCGATGGATCAGAACTCTCCTCTGCTTTCAGGTGCTCGTTCTCCATTATCATATGTCTGCTCATAGGATGTTGTGGAACTGCTATCATTTAATGTCTTACTCTTAGTGAGAAATATTGTGAAATTAAGACTTGTCAATTCATTGGGTGAGGCCCACGGTTTGTGACCCTTTCCTCAACTCACTTCGTACTGACAAAAAAAAAATCATCCTTTATTCACTGTTCTGTCAATTTAAAATCACTGTGTCAGTACCCATAAAGGTGGCACGACAGATCAGCGTGATAGACAAAGGTAATGACATTAAGGCAAACACTTTCAGGGGAGCTAATATTTTACAGCGACAAGCAAACAGTCCAAACAGAACGGCAAAGAGCTCGACTTTTTTGTGGCCAAAAATACGTATTGTCTCTAACGCCTTGTCAGAGCCAATGACAAAATGGTAGGAAATTAAAGATATTAAAAAGGAAGTGGCAGTGGTGGGATTTGAACCCACGCCTCCTGAGAGACTCGAGCTTAAATACAAGCCAACAACTTCAATTCATTGGATCAGAGAATAATCTTCTCATGAATCAAACAAAAGGATTTTAGTCCCAATATTGGCCCGATTAGCTATCGCAGCCGATTTCCCAGACAGGGCCCGACATATAATGTCGGGAATGACAAAACTTCTTGTAGTGTGACAGCCACGGCAAACGATTTGGCCCTTCAACGCCAAAATGAAGTTTTTTATATGTTCCGTGTAGTGTGACATATCAATGACAACTCTCCGACAGCGCAACTTGACAGAGACCAGTATGATTGCGTATTCTGACCAGTGCATCCCCTCCCGTGCTTACTGTTATCAACATACTTGCGCGCTGTTGTTAACATTTCTTCTCACGCACAAACCAATGTTTTCCGAAGCTTTAGGGCATGATTCGACAGAACGCTGGCATGTTTACGTGCAACCGTATGGGCTTGTGCTTGCTAGGGTACATAACGTTTTGTTGCCTGCTTGCGAGTCGTATCGTATGAAAAGTACGTGAACTTACATCAAGCAATCCTTCAATGAACATTCTCTCCCGAGCACCAGTGACAAACACGTTTTTCCTCATTTTGTCCCCCCACAGTCACTCACACGTACACGCACACGCACACAAACAAACAAGACATTTGCACGGCGCATTGTTGTTCAATTCAAGACACACAGCGGCCTGCAGGTGGATGGAGATGTAAATGGGACATTTCAACAGTAGTTGAAGAATGCTCTCCATGCAAATTTAAAAGACGCAATTAACAGCTGGGTTAACAAACACTACATTGGCCTGCCGAGAGGCACCTTGGAGGAGTATGTAAATCACACCCTCCATGCTGAAAAAATAATAAAAGATAAAAAGAAACAGAAGTTTACAGACACGTGTTAGCAATAAAAGATAGCACAAATTAAGACAAAGACACATTAAAAGATATGCAACTACAAAGTCGCAAACTGAACAAGAACTTTGTAAGAAAAACGGCGAACCATTACAAGATGACATCTATGTATAACCAAACAACAAACCTATCCTACCAAACAATCTGTACAAATGGGCTGCTATATTGAGTCATGGTGGAACATGTCTCAACAGGAGGGATGGTGGAGCAGATACATCAACATTATACAACTTATGGCTTTAATTCATGTTCAAAAAAAATTTTGTAGGGCATGTTTGATGTGTGAAAGGCACTTTGTAAGGATATCATTCCTAGATATGGTATTCCTGAAAAAATATACAGTGATAATGGTGCCCATTTTGTTAACCAAATTTTGAAAAAGATAGGAGTGATGTTTCACATTGATCTAAAGAATCATTGTGCTTGCCACCCTCAAAGTGCTGGATTAGTGGAAATGATGAATGGAACAATAAAAAACAGACTCTGGAGACAACATCTGAAGCCAGCGGCAAATGGCCATCATTTTGCAGGACAATCAGGACGTCAGTGGGCGTTGGACCAATCAGATGACAGCAATTCCATACTTCCTTTTTGAAACATTGTATAAATCGGGGGCAAGAACAGATAACTTTGTTCAGTCTGCGCTATCTTCACTGTTCTGTCAATTTAAAATCACTGTGTAAGTACCCATAAAGGTGGCACGACAGTTCAGCGTGAAAGACAAAGGTAATGACATTAAGGCAAACACTTTCAGGGGAGCTAATATTTTACGGCGACAAGCAAACAGTCCAAACAGAACAGCAAAGAGCTCGACGTTTTTGTGGCCAAAAATATCTATTGTCCCAAACGCCTTGTCGGCGTTAAATTGGATTTTTTTTTTTTAATATCTTCTGTGTAGTGCGACAACTCCCTGGCAGCACAACTTGACAGAGACCAGAAGGATTGCTTATTGTGACCGGCGCATCATGTCCCTGGCTTGCCGTTGAAAAAATACTTGTGCGCCGTTGTTAACATTTATTCTCACGCATAAACCAATGTTTACCGAAGCTTTAGGGTGTGATTCGAAGGAACGCCGGCATGTTTCCGTACAACCATATGTGCTTGCGCTTGCTAGGGTACATAACATTTTGTTGCCTGCTTGCGAGCCATATCGTAGGAAAAGTACGTGAACATACCTCAAGCAATCCTTCAATGAACGTTCTCTCCCGAGCACCAGTGACGAACAGGTTTTTCCTCATTTTGTCCTCCCACAGTCACTCACACGCACACACAGAAACAAGACATTGGCGTGGTGCATTGTTGTTGTCGTCACCATCGTAACGAGTGTGTCCCGTCGCGTTGACCGGTAACATGTTTTCTGCTTCCACCTCTCGGACAGTGTTTGATTTGACAAGAGAAAGCACAGTGATGGTAAAAGACGGGATTGGGTGCTATCGGAATAAATGTCGAGTAGTGTTGCCACTGTCTGCCCGAGAAACGGCAAGATTTGATAGCAGTAGTAGTGACATAGTCTGACATCATCAGAATCAGAATCATCTTTATTTGCCAAGTATGTCCAAAAAAACACACAAGGAATTTCTCTCCGGTAGTTGGAACCGCTCGACAACAGACAGTCAATTGACAGAGAACACATTTTTAGACATTGACTAAAAAAAAAAAAAAAAAAAAAAAAAAGAGCAATAAAGGGCATGATTGGCCAGTATTGGTCAACAACAGATATGCAAATAGTGCAGCGTGGCGAGACTACTACAGTGAGTGCACGAGTAATATATAATTGGCCCCACAGAAATGTGACAACAAACTCAAGTCAAAAAATTGCCAGCATGTTGTAATGGAATTGTAGGTTAGGTGTTTAAGAAGTTGATTGCAAGAGGGAAGAAGCTGTTGGAATGTCTGCTAGTTCTAGTTTGCATTGATTGGTAGCGCCTCCCTGAGGGAAGGAGCTGGAAGAGCTGGTGACCGGGATGCGGAGGGCCCGAGAGGATTTTGCACGCTCTTGTCTTAGTTCTGGCAGCGTGCAAGTACTCAAGGGTGGGTAGGGGGGTACCGACAATCCTTCCAGCAGTTTTGATTGTCCGTTGCAGTCGGAGTTTGTCCTTTTTTGTAGCAGCACCAAACCAGACTGTGATGGAAGAACACAGGACTGATTCAATGACCGCTGTGTAGAACTGCCTCAGCAGCTCCTTCGGCAGGCCATGCTTTCTCAGAAGCCGCAAGAAGTACATCCTCTGCTGGGCCTTTTTGAGGACATAGTTGATGTTGGTCGCCCACTTCAGGTCCTGAGAGATTGTAATTCCCAGGTACTTGAAGGTCTCGACGGTTGACACAAGGCAGCTGGACAACGTGAGGGGCAGTTGTGGCGAAGGATGCCTCCAGAAGTCCACGATCATCGCTACAGTCTTGAGCGTGTTCAGTTCCAGGTTGTGTCGGCCACACCACAGCCCCAGCCGCTCCGCTTCCTGTCGATATGCAGACTCGTCACTGTCCTTGATGAGGCTGATGACAGTGGTGTCATCTGCAAACTTCAGGAGTTTGACAGCCGGGTGCGCTGAGGTGCAGTTGTTCGTGTAGAGAGAGAAGAGCAGGGGAGAGAGGACACAACCTTGGGGCAACCCAGTGCTGATGCTGCGTGTGGATGAGGTGGCCTCCCCCAGCCTCACCTGCTGTGTCCTGCCCATCAGAAAGCTGTAAATCCGCTGGCAGATGGTAGGTGAGATGCTGAACTGGAGAAGCTTGGATGAAAGGAGTTCAGGGATGATGGTGTTCAACGCTGAGCTGAAGTCCACGAACAGGATCCTCGCGTAGGTCCCTGCACTGTCGAGGTGTTCTAGAATGAAGTGCAGTCCCATGTTGACTGCATCATCCGCAGACCTGTTCGCTCGGTTGGCAAACTGCAGGGGATCCAGCAGGGGACCTGTGACGCTCTTGAGGTGGTCCAGCACGAGACGTTCAAAGGACTTCATAACCACAGATGTCAAGGCGACAGGACTGTAGTCATTTAGACCAGAGATTGCAGGTTTCTTGGGGACTGGAATGATGGTGGAGCGTTTGAAACAGGATGGTACTTCGCAGTTCCAGAGATCTATTGAAGATCTGAGTGAAGACTGGCGCGATCTGGTCCGCGCAGACTTTGAGGCAGGATGGGGACACATGGTCTGGGCCTGCCGCTTTGTTAATATTTTGTTGTTTGAAGATGCACCTCACATCCTGTTCGCGGCTGGTTAACGCAGACGTTGGTGGTGTGATAGGGGTCGGTGGTGCGGCTGGGTGGGTGTGGGGTATGAAAGTGTCCTTTTCAAACCTGCAGTAGAAGGTATTCAAGTCGTTGGCTAGTGTGCTATTGTTCTGAGCTTAGGGGGATCGTCGCTTGTAATTAGTCAGCGATTGGAATGCATGCCAGACTGATTTAGCGTCCTTCGCGCTAAACTGTTTTTTCAACCTTGCTGCATAGTTCCTCTTTGCAATGTTAATTTCTTTAGTCAGCTGGTTTCTAGCTCGATTATACAGGGCCCTCTCCCCGCTCTGATATGCGTCCTCCTTAGCTTGGCGAAGCTGCTTAAGTTTGGCAGTGAACCACGGCTTTTTGTTGTTGAAAGTGCGAAATGACTTTGATGGTACATTCTTCGTGCATTTAAGTTCTTGCTTGTACGTCGGTATTAAGTGAATTAAGCAGTGATCAGACGAGCCCAGGGTGCCACGAGGTATAGCACGGTACGCGTTTTTAGCGTAGTATAGCAGTGGTCTAAAATGTTATTTTCCCTGGTAGGACAGTCAATGTGCTGCTTGTATTTAGGGAGTTCGTGGTTGAGTTTAGCTTTGTTAAAGTCACTGAGAAAAATGAGGGGTAAGTCCGGGTGTTTTTTTTTTTTCAATTTCGTTGACTTGTTCGGCGAGCGTTAGCAATGCGGCTTTCGTGTTAGCTTGAGGCGGAATATAGGCGCCAGCCAGAATGAATGATGCGACCTTGCACGGCGAGTCGAATGGCTTACATTTCAAAAACAACAACTCCAAATGCGGGCTGCAGTGTGTGTTGAGCTCCGTAATGCAGCCCTATCCAAGCAACGTCTTTTTGATGGACGCCCCTGCTTATTTCAGCAAGACAATGCCAAACCATATTCTGCACGTGTTACAACAGTGTGGCTTCGTAGTAAAAGAGTGCGGGTACTAGACTGGCCTGCCTGCAGTCCAGACCTGTCTCCCATTGAAAATGTGTGGCGCATTATGAAGCGTAAAATACGACAACAGAGACCAGACTGTTGAACAGCTGAAGCTGTACATCAAGCAAGAATGGGAAAGAATTCCACCTACAAAGCTTCAACAAACTGTCCTCAGTTCCCAAATGTTTATTTAATGTTGTTAAAAGAAAAGGTGATGTAACTCAGTGGTAAACATGACCCTGTCCCAGCTTTTTTGGAACGTGTTGCAGCCATAATTATGATTATTTGCTAAAAACAATAAAGTTTATCAGTTTGAACATTAAATATCTTGTCTTTGTAGTGTATTCAATTAAATATAGGTTGAACATGATTTTCAAATCATTGTATTCTGTTTTTATTTGTGTTTAAAACAACGTCCCAACTTCATTGGAATTGGGGTTGTATATTTAAAATAACCACAGCTTGGCTTCCGATAAGTCACTTTAGCTTAATGCAAACAATGTACAATATTTGGAAACAATATGGTGGAGCAATAGATATAGACGGACAATATAACAATACTCACGGGCATATATTCTTCATCATCTGCAAAGCATGACTAATATTACTGCGGTTTATTGAGTTTTGAGTGTCTCCATGTACAGTATATCCATATGTCTGAATTATACTGCTCCCAGCTGGCCGTGGTGTAAACACCAGAAGTGGCAGAATGTCCATTAAATTGAAGCAAAAAACTGTCAAAAATGATTTTGATGACAATTTTTTTTTTTTGAGAGAGAGAGATTGGGATGGATTAATGGGATTTTCATTAATTTGTGGAAAGATGACTGAAGAGATGAAATATTACGTGAAGTTACAAGCATGGTCACGAAACTAAATGAACTCAAGGCACCACTGTCTTCTTAAAAAAGGACTCAAGTTACCTCTGCTTCTACAGCCAGCTGGTAGGCAATTTTCAAGTCTCCCAGCTGACCCACTCGTCACGATGTGTGACGTAGTGGTTACGTAGCTTGTGATGTCCAAGTTCCCATCTGTCCAGGGTGAGACACTTTCCAGTCTGCCTGCTTGATGCTCTCTTTGACTACTTTGGTCTGTCTCTGAGTAAAGTGTCTGCGTTAGCGTTTTGCTGAAGTACAGCATGTGATGGAAATTTGTACCGTGGTTCAAATGTTTTTACCAACCTTTTAGCTCTCCATCGTGCGATCATGAAGAAAACCCGGTTGAAATGTCTCACGAATTGATGTTTGGCCTCGGCTTGCTTCTTGCTTCGGGTGATTGTGGCTTTTCATATGACTTATATTCCACAACTTGTCGACAGTGGCGGCTTTCAGCAAACAGTTTATTGCATGGCCGAATTGTTACACCTCGAATAATAATCTGTGATTGGCTGGCGACCAGTTCAGGGCGTACACCGCCTCTCAGCCATAGATAGTGACCTTAGTGAGGATAAACAGTACAGAAATTGGATGGATGGATAGATAATAATAATAATAATAATTTCTCCTTGCCTGACCACATTGCTAAACAACCGGTATTGATCACTGTCTGCTGTGTGCTTGTGTGTGTGTGGGTGTGTGTTCTCATGTGGCTGTTTTTTGTGTTTATTTTTGGTTATCTGTTGTTGACCAATACTGGCCACTCATACCAGAGTAGCATCAGCACCACTTGCACACTGACTGAGGAGTATCAACAACATTTGCAAAATCGAAATTGTCCATGATTATCACACTACTAGTCACTTTAAACTGCATACATTCCTTGAAGTCTCGGCGCCTTTTGCACAATGGTCATTGCAATATTAGTCATTCAAACTGCTCTAATTGCTCGAGGACTCTGCATCTTTGTGCACAATTGTAAAAAAAAACTGCACTGCACTATTTGCATATACTGGCCACTCATGCCAGAGTAGCATCTGCTCCATTTGCACACTGATTGAGGAGTATCTGTAACATTTGCACAACCAACATTGTCCCAGATGATCGCACTACTCGTCACTTTAAACCGCATACACTCATTGAAGTCTCAGCGCCCTTTGCACAATGGTCATTGCACCGGACTATTGCAATATTAGTCGTTCGAACTGCTCTAAGTGCTAGAGGACTCTGCATCTTTTTGCACAATTGTTTTTTGTCAATGTCTTTATGTCTCCAAAGTGTTCTGTAAATTGACTGTCTGTTGTACTAGAGCGGCTCCAACTACCGGAGACAAATTCCTTGTGTGTTTTGGACATACTTAGCAAATAAAGATGATTCTGATTCTGATGTCGGAGAAGACAATGGCTGCAGGGAGCCACTGTGGACATGGGATGCAAGACTGTGGAGACCGCGCCTAGAGCCAGCAGCAAATGGTCATCATTCTGTAGAGCAATGAGGACGTCAGAACCAATCAGATGACAGCGATTCCATACTTCCTTTTTGAAACATTGTATAAATCGGGGGCAAGCACTGATAGCTTTGTTCAGTCTGGGCTGTCTCTGCTGTGGCTAGGATTGTCATGAACGGAACAGAGGATAGGACACAAAAATGCAAGAGTCCAAAACAAATGGACAGTTTCCAAAAAGAGAGGTTTAATAGACGGGCATAGGTCGGTACACGGGCAGGCAATCCAAGAAAGGCAACAGTATCCAAGAACATGAGGCAAAGAGGCAAGGTCGATAATCGGAACAGGGTCAAAGTCTTCCTGTGAGTCTGTGACAAGGAATGCTGGAACGTGACGACAAGGTACAACGAACTGGCGACGAGAGGGAATGAGACCCGAGGTTAAATACAATCGGTAATTAGGTATGAACGAGGCACAGGTGGTGAAGATGCTCACAGGAGCAGGCGTGTGAGAAACGAGGAAGAGGAAGACAAAACCTGGAACACACACACAGACACACCCACACACACACACATGACAAGGATAAGCGTAGCTGCTGACCCAGAGCTCTGTAAAATGTATAGATTCCTCTGTCAGGAATAAATTGGTTGACTTTGAACACATCGTTATAATTGTAGTTCTTTCACGAAAACGAACACGCATGGAACCTCGAGAGTAATAGGTGATTATATAATTCAGGTTCCTTCAGTTCCTGCAACATGTGTTCAAGTAGTACCGGTGAGTTTTTTTTTTTTTTTTTTAAGATTTATAGTTACGTTACATCAATGCTAATTTCCGTAAAAGCGCCTATGGTGTTTCACAGAATATGTTAGCATTAAACTAGGTGTCTTTTAATGCAGCCCTATGAGGGCACAAGCCAGTGCAAACTGTAGGCCGGTCCCAAGCGTCAGGAAAGGCATCCGGCTTAAAACGTTTTCAAACAAATCTGAGCGTTCATCTAAAGAATTCCATACCGGCTCGGTCATGGCCGGGTTCACAATGTCCGTCCCCAGCATAGTTAACCTGCAGGGCGACGGTGGAAATTTAGCTACGGTCTGTCAAAGACGAATGAGAGGTGGAAAGAGAGTTCTTGGGCAGAAAGAAAAGAGGAAAGCACAGAGCCTAGAATTGAATGTGGGGACTTTGAATGTTGGGACTATGACAGGAAAAGTTCGCGAGTTGGTTGACATGATGAGAAAGGTTGATCTATTGTGTGTCCAGGAGAGCAGATGGAAAGGCAGTAAGGCCAGAAGTTTAGGGGGCGGGGTTTAAGTTATTTTCCCATGGTGTCGACGGGAAGAGAAATGGAGTAGGGATTATTTTAAAAGAAGAGTTAACTAAGAATGTCTTGGAGGTGAAAAGAGTATCAGATCGAGTGATGAGGCTGATACTTGAAATTGAGGGTGTTATGTATAATGTAATGTCCCAGATGATTCTGGTGGTAGGGAGGAAGACTCAGAAGACAAAGGCAGAGTTTAAGAGGAAGACGCTGCCTAAAGAAAAGTTTCCAGCCGAAGTCATCGTTAAGGCCAATCAAAAGGGCTGGATGGACGAGGAGAAAATGAGAGAGTGGCTGAGTGAGGTGTTTGTAAAGAGATCGGCTGTTTTTTCCACAAGTCACCGACCCTGTTGATCTGTGACTCCATGCGCGCCCATCTCACAGCCGCTGTGAAAAAAGTGCAACTAAGACTTGGAGGCAACGCCGGGGGTGTTACGCCACCATATGTGAATGGATTGTGGATGCCTGGACTAAGGTATCTGCTTTGACTATTGTCCGAGCTTTTGCGAAAGCCGGCATCATTGCTGAACAGCCCCCCCCGGCAAAGAGACTGACTCTGACAATGACGAGAGGGAACCTGGCGTGTTTGTTGGAGAACTTGCCCAGCTGTTCATTTCGGATACAGAAGATGAGGACTTTGATGGATTTGTGGATGAGGATTGATAAAAAAAAAAATAACGTGAGTACATTGTCAAATACTTAAATAAAGTACAACCGAACTCAGTTTTGCTCCCGATGCCTTTTTAAAAACATAGTTTTAGCGTGCATGCATGCTACTGTATGTTTTAAGCGAACGTATGTTTTACCATGCCTGCGCCCAATAATACGGTTCGCCTTATGTATGTGTTAAATACAGAAATAGATCCCGTAACTGAGACTGCGCCCTATGGTCGTGCAAATTCGGTACTTGTATCGGGTGGCACACACACTAACAACGCTCTGAGTTACCGAAGGTTCCGAGGCGTGGACAGCGCGCCCGGAGTGAACTTCCCAACGCACTCTATGTTGATATGTTGTACGTTTGTTGTGTCGGTGCGACCGAGTGTAATGCTATTCCAACCCCAATGAAGTTTGGACGTTGTGTTAAACATAAATAAAAACAGAATACAATGATATGCAAATCATGTTCAACCTATATTTAATTTAATACACGACAAACACAAGATATTTAATGTTCAAACTAACACACTTGATTGTTTTTAGCAAATAATAATTCACTTAGAATTTTATGGCTGAAACACTTTCCAAAAAAGTTGGGACAGGCGGCAAAAAAGACTGAGAAAATTGAAGAATGCTCATCAAACACCTCGGTATATCGCGCCGGTATGTGCATTGTGCAAAACAACATCGGTTTGGCTAAGGACCCCCAAAAATGGCACCTACAAAGAGACATGCTTACGAAGCACAGTTTAAACTGCAAGCTATCACTCCGCGGATGAACATGGGAGTTGGAAGACCAACTCGAGCAATGGATTAATGAGAAAAGAACAGCCGGGAGAAGCATCTCTACAGTCACCATTCGATTTAGGGCAATAACGCTTGCAGAAGAAATGAAAATCAAACATTTTCAAGGAGGTCTGTCTTGGTGCTTTCGTTTTATGAAATGGCGCCATCCAGGCAAGGACTACCGTGGTGCAGCAACTTCCGGCGGATTACAAGGAAGAGCTTGCCATCTTCTGCTCCTACTGCAATAAAAAGATTGCCGACAAACACATCCAGCGCAACCACATCACCAACATGGACGAGGTGTCGCTCACTTTCGACATCCTGGTGAACCACACTGGAGAGAAGAAGGGGACCAGCACGGTAGAGATATACACAACGGGGCACGAGAAGTTGGCTTTTACTGTTGTGCTTGGTTGCCATGGTAATGGACAGAACCTGCCACTTATGGTGATATTTAAGAGGAAGACGCTGCCTAAAGAAAAGTTTCCAGCCGAAGTCATCGTTAAGGCCAATCAAAAGGGCTGGATGGACGAGGAGAAAATGAGAGAGTGGCTGAGTGAGGTGTTTGTAAAGAGATCGGCTGTTTTTTCCACAAGTCACCGACCCTGTTGATCTGTGACTCCATGCGCGCCCATCTCACAGCCGCTGTGAAAAAAGTGCAACTAAGACTTGGAGGCAACGCCGGGGGTGTTACGCCACCATATGTGAATGGATTGTGGATGCCTGGACTAAGGTATCTGCTTTGACTATTGTCCGAGCTTTTGCGAAAGCCGGCATCATTGCTGAACAGCCCCCCCGGCAAAGAGACTGACTCTGACAATGACGAGAGGGAACCTGGCGTGTTTGTTGGAGAACTTGCCCAGCTGTTCATTTCGGATACAGAAGATGAGGACTTTGATGGATTTGTGGATGAGGATTGATCAAAAAAATAACGTGAGTACATTGTCAAATACTTAAATAAAGTACAACCGAACTCAGTTTTGCTCCCGCTGCCTTTTTAAAAACATAGTTTTAGCGTGCATGCATGCTACTGTATGTTTTAAGCGAACGTATGTTTTACCATGCCTGCGCCCAATAATACGGTTCGCCTTATGTATGTGTTAAATACAGAAATAGAGCCCGTAACTGAGACTGCGCCCTATGGTCGTGCAAATTCGGTACTTGTATCGGGTGGCACACACACTAACAACGCTCTGAGTTACCGAAGGTTCCGAGGCGTGGACAGCGCGCCCGGAGTGAACTTCCCAACGCACTCTATGTTGATATGTTGTACGTTTGTTGTGTCGGTGCGACCGAGTGTAATGCTATTCCAACCCCAATTCCAATGAAGTTTGGACGTTGTGTTAAACATAAATAAAAACAGAATACAATGATATGCAAATCATGTTCAACCTATATTTAATTTAATACACGACAAACACAAGATATTTAATGTTCAAACTAACACACTTGATTGTTTTTAGCAAATAATAATTCACTTAGAATTTTATGGCTGAAACACTTTCCAAAAAAGTTGGGACAGGCGGCAAAAAAGACTGAGAAAATTGAAGAATGCTCATCAAACACCTGTTTGGAACATTCCACAGGTGAACAGGAAAATTGGGAACAGGTGGGTGCCATGATTGGATATCAAAGGAGCTTCCCTGAATTTGTCAGTCATTCACAAGCAAAGATGGGGCGAGGTTCACCTCTTTGTGAACAAGTGCGTGAGAAAAATAGTCGAACAGTTTAAGGATATTATTCCTCAATGTAGAATTGCAAGAAATTTTGGGATTTCATCAGGTAAAAAAAAAAAAACAAGATGGCTGCCGGGGTGCAGCCACACAGTTTGGCAGGTCCTGTGCGTTTGCTTAAAAAGTCATCCAAAGATCAAATAGGACCATGGATTATGCTATCAACGTATTCCTTTGCTGTTTGGATAACCCTCTATCTTCTGCTAAGTTCAACATGTCCAAGAAAAAGGGGCATTCTAACCTTGTATCCAGCCAGATGGAGTCAGCACATGCTATTCACAAGGGTACTGGACTATGGCCATGCTAGGCCACCCCCAGGTGAGCAGAAACAGGCTGTCACAGGCAAACCACTCCTGGGTGTTTTTAATCTCTTGCTGATACTTCTTTTGGCTGGTGATGTTCAACTAAACCCTGGGCCACTGCTAGCTGGGCCTCCACCTCTGCTACCTGGGCCAACATCACTGCCAACTGGGCCTTTACCTCGAGCAGCCGGGCTAACACCAATGCTAGATCAGCTAACATAATTTGCTAGCTAGGCCTCCACCTCTACCGGCTGGGCCTCCACCTCTGCTTGCTGGGCCTCTACCACTGCCACCTGGGCCAACACCACTGCTAGTTGGCCCAACACCACTGCTAGTTGGGCCTCCACCACTGCGAGCTGGGCCTCCACCATTGCCGGCTGGGCCTCCACCACTGCTAGGTGGGCCTCCACCACTGCTAGCTGGGCCTCTACCACTGCCACCTGGGCCAACACCACTGCTAGTTGGGCCTCCATCACTGCTAGCTGGGCCTCCACCACTGCTGGTTGGGCCTCTGCCTCTGCTAGCTGGGCCTCTACCACTGCCAGTTGGGCCTCCATCACTGCCAATTGGGCCTCCATCACTGCTAGCTGGGCCTCCACCACTGCTGGCCGGGCCTCCACCACTGCTAGCTTGGCTTCCACCACTGCTATCTGTACCTCCACCACTGCCGGCTGGGCCTCCACCACTGCCGGCTGGGCCTCCACCACTGCCGCCTGGGCCTCCACCACTGCCGCCTGGGCCTCCACCACTGCCGCCTGGGCCTCCACCACTGCCGCCTGGGCCCCCACCACTGCCGGCTGATGCGGAAGCTGGCAGCGTAAAGCTATATGCAAACATTGCCAATAAAAGAAACAGGGGGCTTCCAAACCCCGCAATACTAAAGCACCGAAAATGCAGGGTGTTCCAAACCGTTAATAACTCTAAATTAATATGGGACTCAACACGTAAACCAAAAGGCATTATTTGTGCACACTTAAATATACGAAGAATTTTAACAAAAACTGATCAGGTCAAACACCTTCTCACTGACTCAAATATTGACTTCCTCTGCCTATCTGAGACATGGCTCCATGAATCTTCGCCCTCAGCAATACTATCTGTACCTGGTTATAAAATGTTTAGAAACGACAGACAGGGTTCTAAGGGAGGAGGTGTTATGATTTATGCCAAGGACACTTTTAATTGTAATGAAATACATGTTACATATGAGAATGGATTAGAATTTCTTGGACTAACTGTTTCTTTGTCACAGCAAATGTCTTTTATTCTTGTAGTTATTTATAGGCCTCTCTCATTAAATGCAGCTTTTTATGAAAAGCTGGAAATTTTACTGAAACAACTCAATCTTGCAAAAGAGGTGATAATAATGGGTGACCTCCATGTTAATTGGGAAGTTAAGAAAGTTAGGAAAAAATTTAAAAGGGTTATGGATGATACGGATATGACTCAGGTAATTAATGGCCCTACGAGAATTACAAACTCCACCCGAACTCAGATTGATCTAGCTTTTACTAATAGGCCAGAAAGGATCTTGAAGCCATACAATATGCTCACAGGATTGTCTGATCACAATCTTATAATGGTCACAAAAAAATAAAATAAAAAGCGCTTCAAACCCTTGGCCACCACTGAATCCAACAGGATACCAAAACATGAACAACAAAATTTCCAAGATTCTAGCCAAAAAGTAAACTGGGATGTATTACTCGCTGGTAAAAATTTAGATGAGGATTGTTCTAAATTTGCCAACAAAATACAAGAAATTATTATACAATTTACACGGATAATTAAACTAAAAGCAGGAAAGAATGGCCTTCCTTGGTTAAACACATTTATTCTGAAACTGATGAAAGAACTCGATCATTCATTGTCGGTCAAATCAGGATACAATAGACACCACTTTATTTCACTGAGAAATAGGGTAGTGAAAGAAATAAGAAAATCTAAAGCTGACTTTTTCATTACTGCTTTGAATAGTGCGAAGGGAAATTCAAAAATAACCTGGAATTATATTCAAAAACTACTGGGTGATACACAAAATAACAAAACAAAACTAATGCAAATTAAATTAAATGGAAACATCCTGACGGAACCTCAAGTGATGGCTGATGCTTTTAACAACTACTTCATTGAATCTGTGTCAGAAATCTCTTCTACGTTTGCAGTAAAACAAAGGAAGGAATACCCTGCATTGTCTGCAACGCAGTTCTTTTATATTACAAATATTACTGAGACCAAAGTTATTGATTTAATTCATTCACTCAAACCATCTAAGGCAAAGGATGTTTTTGGAATGGACACGAACATGCTCAAAGATCTAGGTTCAACTATTGCTACTCCTATTGCCTCAATCATTAATCGTTCAATTTCATCTGGTCACTTTCCAAAGGCCTGGAAATCTGCTATTGTTACCCCTATCTTTAAATCCGGTGACTCAACTTCTCTGAATAACTACCGACCTATAAGCATTCTTCCGGCCATTTCCAAAGTTGCAGAAAAATGGGTGTCAGAGCAGATTGTCCATTATTTAAACAGCAGCTCCCCCTCTCTCCACGCCATGCAGTTTGGTTTCAGATCCAAGCATTCCACTGAAATGGCTACATGCCTCTTCATTGAGAAAATAAAATCTTCTCTCGACAAGGGTGGAGTTATAGGGGCGGTGTTCTTGGACCTCAGGAAAGCTTTCGATACAGTAAATCACTCTGTTCTTCTTACCAAGCTCTCAAAATTTAACTTCTCTCGCAAAGCTGTGGGCTGGATTGAATCATATTTGCATGACCGAACACAATCTGTATCAGTTAACTGCAGATCAGAGTCTCTTTGGCTAACCTCTGGAGTCCCTCAGGGATCAATATTAGGCCCCCTTTTATTAAGTCTTAATATCAACGATTTGCCCACTGTTTGTTCTGAAGCAGAGTGCGTAATGAAAGCAGACGAGACGGTTTTCTTTGTTCATGGTCGCTCCAAAGATACTGTTGCTGCTAAACTCACTAATACAATGTCCTGTGTCACAACTTGGTTGCAGGAGTGCTGTTTATAGCTAAACATTTCTAAATTGTATTTCACTAAAACAAATAGAGCATCACCTGACCCCGACATACTTGTTAATGGAGAAAAAATGCAAATTGTCAGCCAGTACAAATATCCATCCATCCATCCATCCATTTTCTGAGCCGCTTACCCTCACTAGGGTCGCAGGCATGCTGGAGCCTATCCTAGCTGTCATCGGGCAGGAGGCAGGGTACACCCTGAACTGGTTGCCAGCCAATCACTGGGCACATACAAACAGACAACCATTCGCACTCACATGCACACCTACGGGCAATTTAGAGTCTCCAATTTATGCATGTTTTTGGGATGTGGGAGGAAACCGGAGTGCCCGGAGAAAACTCACGCAGGCACGGGGAGAACATGCAAACTCCACACAGGATTGAACCCGGGTACTCAGAACTGTGAGGCTGACGCTCTAACCAGTCGTCCACCGTGCCGCAGTACAAATATCTTGGGTTAATAATAGATTCACAACTTTCCTTTAAAGCCCATATTGACAAATTGTGTAAAAATATCAAATTAAACCTCGCAAATTTTTCGTGCAATTCAAAATGAAATGTCAACTGAAGCCGCAAAAATGTACTTGCATTCAATGATTCTTAGTCACTTTTAACTATTGCATAACCAGTTGGTCCCAGGCTGGTCAGAATGCAAAAAAAACATTGGAAGTTTTGTACAAACAAGTAATTAAAGTGATGGATAAAAAACCAAGGCACTATCATCATCTTTTCAACTGGGACAGTCTTCACATATTTGCAGATTTAAATTTGATTTATAAAGTACTGCATGATTTGGCTCCAGCTCCTCTGGCTGAGTTCATCAGCCAAAGAAACAGCTCTGAGCGTGTCACTCGAGGCTCTGTCAGAGGTGATCATGGCCAGGGGACTACAGATGAAAACTAGCCTTCTGGCTAATTCTGGCTTTTTTAACCATGTGTATTACATGTGTTTTATGAAATTGCATTGTCCCCTTTCAAATAAACTGATTAAACTCAACTAAATAAAACATGGAGCATAGGAGAAAAGTGACAAGGAATGTTGTACGCCTCTCCCCAGCCACTTCATCCAGCTCTTCCGGGGGAATCCCGAGGCGTTCCCAAGCCAGCCGAAAGACGTAGTGTCCTGGGTCGTCCCCGGGGTCTTCTCCTGGTGGGACATGCCCGGAACACCTCACCGGGGAGGCGTCCGGGAGGCATCCGTATCAGAATCCCCGGCCACCTCATCTGGCTGCTCTCAATGTGGAGGAGCAGCGGCTCTACTCTGAGATCCTCCCGGATGACCGAGCTTCTCACCCTATCTCTAAGGGAGAGCCCGGACACCATGTGGAGGAAACTCATTTCGGCCGCTTGTATCCGGGATCTTGTTCTTTCGGTCATGACCCACAGCTCTTGCCCATGGGTGAGGGTAGGAACGTAAATCGACCGGTAAATCGAGAGCTTCGCCTTTCGGCTTAACTTCTTCTTTATCCACAACGGACCGACACAAAGTCCGCATCACTGGAGACGCTGCACCGATCCGCCTGTCGATCTCCCGTTCCATTCTCCCCTCACTCATGAACAAGACCCCAAGATACTTGAACTCCTCCACTTGGGGCAAGATCTCATCTCCGACCCGGAGAGGGTACGCCACCCTTTTCCAACTGATGACCATGGTCTCAGATTTGGAGGTACTTATTCTCATCCCAGCCGCTTCACACTCCGCTGCGAACTGCTCCAGTGAGAGTTGGCGATCACGGCTTGATGAAGCCAACAGAACCACATCATCTGCAAAAAGAAGAGATGCAATGATAATACCGGACCCCTTCTACTCCTCGACTGCGCCTTGAAATTCGGTCCATAAAAGTTATGAGCAGAATCGGTGACAAAGGGCAGCCTTGGTGGAGTCCAACCCTCACCGGAAACGAGTCTGACTTACTGCCGGATATGCGGTCGTACAGGGACCCGACAGCCCGTATCAGGGGGTTCGGTACCCCATACTCCCGAAGCACCCCCCACAGGACTCCCCGAGGGACACGGTCGAACGGCTTCTCCAAGTCCACAGATTGGTTGGGTAAACTCCCATGCACCCTCGAAGACCCTGCCGAGGGTGTAGAGCTGTTCCACTGTTCCACGGCCAGGACGAAAACCACACTGCTCCTCCTGAACCTGAGATTCGACTTCCCGATGGACCCTCCTCTCCAGCACCCCTGAATAGACCTTACCTGGGAGGCTGAGGAGTGTGATCCTCCTGTAGTTGGAACACACCCTCCGGTCCCCCTTCACCCCAGTCTGCCAATCCAGAGGCACTGTCCCCGATGTCCACGCGATCTTGCAGAGGCATGTCAACCAGGACAGCCCCACAACATCCAGAGCCTTTAGGAACTCCGGGCGAATCTCATCCAGGCCCGGGGTCCTTGCCACCGAGGAGCTTTTTAACCACCTCGGTGACCTACACCCCAGAGATAGGATAGCCCGCCTCAGAGAACCAGACTCTGCTTCTTCATGGGAAGGCGTGTCGGTGGAATTGAGGAGGTCTTCGAAGTATTCTCCCAACCGACTCACAACGTCCTGAGTCAAGGTCACCAGCGCCACATCTCCACTAGACACAGTCTTGATGGTGCACAGCTTCCCCTGCCTGAGACGCCAGAGGGTGGACCATAATTTCCTCGAAGCCGTCCGGAGGGCTTTGTCCATGGCCTCACCAAACTCCTCCCATACCGGAGTTTTTGCTTCAGCGACCACCAAAGCTGCATTCCACTTGGCCAGCCCGTACCCATCAGCTGCCTCAGGAGTCCCACAGGCCAAAAAGGCCCAATAGGACTCCTTCTTCAGCTTGACGGCATCCCTCACCAACGGATTCGGGGATTGCCGCCACAAAAGGCACCGACCACCTTATGGCCATAGCTCCGGTCGACCGCCTCAGCAATGGAGGCGCAGAACATGGTCTGCTCGGACTCGATGTCCCCCGCCGAGCCCGGAACATGAGCAAAGTTCTGTCGTAGGTGAGAATTGAAACTCCTTCTGACAGGGGATTTTGCCAGACATTCCCAGCAGACCATCACAATACGTTTGGGCCTGCCACGTCGGACCGGCATCTTCCCCCACCATCGGAACCAACTCAGGTCCGATGACACGACCACAAAGTCGATTATCGAACTGCCACCT
>NW_026904323.1:22500-40014 GCF_024500275.1 Phycodurus eques | reverse complement strand
CTGATTTCCCGCATGGACCTCGGGCATTAAGCATGGGGCTCTGACTTCCAGCATGGAGCTCGTCTCATCTGAGTCCCAGAAGGGAGCTCTTATTTCCCGCATGGACCTCTGGCATTAAGCTCTGACTTCCAGCATGGAGCTCGTCTCATCTGAGTCCCAGAAGGGAGCTCTTATTTCCCGCATGGACCTCGGGCATTAAGCATGGAGCGCTGACTTCCAGCATGGAGCTCGTCTCATCTGAGACCCGGAAGGGAGCTCTGATTTCCCGCATGGACCTCGGGCATTAAGGCTACTTTGTTACATTTTGGGATGAATGCTGGGCTTTGCTGAGACTGTGCAAGATGCTTTGCGTGAGCTCCGGATAGGCGACTTTGTGACATTTTGGGATGCGTGCTGGTACTTTGCTGGGACTGAGTGCCGCTGCATTTTGGGATCCATGCGGGTCCGTTTTGGGACTGAGTGCCGCTGCAT
The DNA here is from genome assembly GCF_024500275.1 of Phycodurus eques. Classification (NCBI taxonomy): domain Eukaryota; kingdom Metazoa; phylum Chordata; class Actinopteri; order Syngnathiformes; family Syngnathidae; genus Phycodurus; species Phycodurus eques. The sequence goes on along the minus strand of NW_026904323.1, from coordinate 39,543 downwards.
TTTGGAATACATGATGGTCCGTTTTGGGGTCCAGGCTGGGACTTAGTGCCGCTGCATTTTGGGATCTTTGGCTTGCATGGAGCTCGTCTCATCTGAGTCCCAGAAGGGAGCTCTGATTTCCCGCATGGACCTCTGGCATTACGCTCTGACTTCCAGCATGGAGCTCGTCTCATCTGAGTCCCAGAAGGGAGCTCTGATTTCCCGCATGGACCTCGGGCATTAGGCATGGGCTCTCACTTCCAGCATGGAGCTCGTCTCATCTGAGTCCCGGAAGGGAGCTCTGATTTCCCGCATGGACCTCTGGCATTAAGCTCTGACTTCCAGCATGGAGCTCGTCTCATCTGAGTCCCAGAAGGGAGCTCTTATTTCCCGCATGGACCTCGGGCATTAAGCATGGGGCTTTGACTTCCAGCATGGAGCTCGTCTCATCTGAGTCCCAGAAGGGAGCTCTGATTTCCCGCATGGACCTCGGGCATTAAGCATGGGGCTTTGACTTCCAGCATGGAGCTCGTCTCATCTGAGTCCCAGAAGGGAGCTCTGATTTCCCGCATGGACCTCTGGCATTACGCTCTGACTTCCAGCATGGAGCTCGTCTCATCTGAGTCCCGGAAGGGAGCTCTTATTTCCCGCATGGACCTCTGGCATTACGCTCTGACTTCCAGCATGGAGCTCGTCTCATCTGAGTCCCAGAAGGGAGCTCTGATTTCCCGCATGGACCTCGGGCATTAGGCATGGGGCTCTCACTTCCAGCATGGAGCTCGTCTCATCTGAGTCCCGGAAGGGAGCTCTGATTTCCCGCATGGACCTCGGGCATTAAGGCTACTTTGTTACATTTTGGGATGAATGCTGGGCTTTGCTGAGACTGTGCAAGATGCTTTGCGTGAGCTCCGGATAGGCGACTTTGTGACATTTTGGGATGCGTGCTGGTACTTTGCTGGGACTGAGTGCCGCTGCATTTTGGGATCCATGCGGGTCCGTTTTGGGACTGAGTGCCGCTGCATTTTGGGATCTTTGGCTTGCATGGAGCTCGTCTCATCTGAGTCCCGGAAGGGAGCTCTGATTTCCCGCATGGACCTCTGGCATTACGCTCTGACTTCCAGCATGGAGCTCGTCTCATCTGAGTCCCAGAAGGGAGCTCTGATTTCCCGCATGGACCTCTGGCATTAAGCTGTGACTTCCAGCATGGAGCTCGTCTCATCTGAGTCCCAGGAGGGAGCTCTTATTTCCCGCATGGACCTCGGGCATTAAGCATGGGGCTTTGACTTCCAGCATGGAGCTCGTCTCATCTGAGTCCCAGAAGGGAGCTCTGATTTCCCGCATGGACCTCGGGCATTAAGCATGGGCTCTGACTTCCAGCATGGAGCTCGTCTCATCTGAGTCCCAGAAGGGAGCTCTTATTTCCCGCATGGACCTCTGGCATTAAGCTCTGACTTCCAGCATGGAGCTCGTCTCATCTGAGTCCCAGAAGGGAGCTCTTATTTCCCGCATGGACCTCGGGCATTAAGCATGGGCTTGACTTCCAGCATGGAGCTCGTCTCATCTGAGTCCCGGAAGGGAGCTCTGATTTCCCGCATGGACCTCTGGCATTACGCTCTGACTTCCAGCATGGAGCTCGTCTCATCTGAGTCCCAGAAGGGAGCTCTGATTTCCCGCATGGACCTCTGGCATTAAGCTGTGACTTCCAGCATGGAGCTCGTCTCATCTGAGTCCCAGGAGGGAGCTCTTATTTCCCGCATGGACCTCGGGCATTAAGCATGGGGCTTTGACTTCCAGCATGGAGCTCGTCTCATCTGAGTCCCAGAAGGGAGCTCTGATTTCCCGCATGGACCTCGGGCATTAAGCATGGGCTTGACTTCCAGCATGGAGCTCGTCTCATCTGAGTCCCAGAAGGGAGCTCTGATTTCCCGCATGGACCTCGGGCATTAGGCATGGGGCTCTCACTTCCAGCATGGAGCTCGTCTCATCTGAGTCCCGGAAGGGAGCTCTGATTTCCCGCATGGACCTCTGGCATTAAGCTCTGACTTCCAGCATGGAGCTCGTCTCATCTGAGTACCCGGAAGGGAGCTCTGATTTCCCGCATGGACCTCGGGCATTAGGCATGGGCTCTCACTTCCAGCATGGAGCTCGTCTCATCTGAGTCCCGGAAGGGAGCTCTGATTTCCCGCATGGACCTCTGGCATTAAGCTCTGACTTCCAGCATGGAGCTCGTCTCATCTGAGACACTGAAGGGAGCTCTGATTTCCCGCATGGACCTCGGGCATTAAGCATGGAGCTCTGGACTTCCAGCATGGAGCTCTGACTTGCCCCCGCCACCTCCCTGGTAGCTCGGCACGGGTCCGGTCCCCCGTGTTGAGTAAAATTAAGCCGCAGGCTCCCCTCCTGGTAGGTGCCCTTCCGTCAATTCCTTTAAGTTTCAGCTTTTCAACCATACTCCCCCCGGATCCCAAAGACTTGTGGTTTCCCGGACGCTTGCGGGCAGTGGTTGGCGGCGGCGAGGGCCCTGCACCTGCCTGCCCAAAACGCTCACCCCACCGGCCGGTCGACGGCCGCCGCGACTGAGACGGCTGGAAGCTGGAGAGGCGGGCCGTTAAAGCCCGCGCTCGTCCGTCCGGGACGACTTCGAGAGTGTGCGCGCTCGCCGGGAGGCCCAACGGACGGCAGACGCCAGTGGCCGGCTGACGCAGACCGGGCGCGGCGGGCACCGGAGCGTCTCGGTCTCGCCTTGGAGCCCCGGCCTGCCTAGCGTGCCCGCGAACGCCGCCTTCGGAGGCCGGGGACGACGACGACGACGATGCGAACCCGCAGGCTGGGGGAACCGCCCGCCCGCACCGACACCGGCGCAGGGCCGGGCCGGTCGGCGGGGGCCCCCCAAGGGCGGGTCACGAGTGCCATTCGGTCGGGGTAGGGGTCGGGCGGGAGAAAGGGAGGGGCTGCGCGCTCTCCCCCCCCCATGCCGGCCCGAGTGTCGTGGTGAAGGCAGAGTGTCCCGAAAACGCCTCAAGTGGCGCCTAAATGCCAAACGCAGACGGAGTCAAAGTACTGAAAACGTGTCTCCTCAATATCCCGTCGACTGCCCCGAAAAGTCTACGCGGACGGAGTTAAAGACTTGACGGCCAAGGCCACCACACTGAGGGGTGTAGGGAAGACATGTCTGCAGCGCCCCGCACGACCGAAATCGGCACTACACCCGTAAACGGCCTCTGGTAGAAACGCCATTCATTTGAATGGAGCAAGTTTTCGGGATACTTATTCACATTTTAGGGCATCACTGGCGGAATCAAACACTTGTACAATTTCCCCGATCTGGGTGACCTGCGGATAGGCTACTTTGTTACATTTTGGGATGAATGCTGGGCTTTGCTGAGACTGTGCAAGATGCTTTGCGTGAGCTCCGGATAGGCGACTTTGTGACATTTTGGGATGCGTGCTGGTACTTTGCTGGGACTTCGTGCCGCTGCATTTTGGGATCCATGCGGGTCCGTTTTGGGACTGAGTGCCGCTGCATTTTGGAATACATGATGGTCCGTTTTGGGGTCCAGGCTGGGACTTAGTGCCGCTGCATTTTGGGATCTTTGGCTTGCATGGAGCTCGTCTCATCTGAGTCCCAGAAGGGAGCTCTGATTTCCCGCATGGACCTCTGGCATTAAGCTCTGACTTCCAGCATGGTGCTCGTCTCATCTGAGACCCGGAAGGGAGCTCTTATTTCCCGCATGGACCTCTGGCATTAAGCTCTGCCTTCCAGCATGGAGCTCGTCTCATCTGAGTCCCAGAAGGGAGCTCTTATTTCCCGCATGGACCTCGGGCATTAAGCATGGGGCTCTCACTTCCAGCATGGAGCTCGTCTCATCTGAGTACCCGGAAGGGAGCTCTGATTTCCCGCATGGACCTCGGGCATTAAGGCTACTTTGTTACATTTTGGGATGAATGCTGGGCTTTGCTGAGACTGTGCAAGATGCTTTGCCTGAGCTCCGGATAGGCGACTTTGTGACATTTTGGGATGCGTGCTGGTACTTTGCTGGGACTGAGTGCCGCTGCATTTTGGGATCCATGCGGGTCCGTTTTGGGACTGAGTGCCGCTGCATTTTGGAATACATGATGGTCCGTTTTGGGGTCCAGGCTGGGACTTAGTGCCGCTGCATTTTGGGATCTTTGGCTTGCATGGAGCTCGTCTCATCTGAGTCCCGGAAGGGAGCTCTGATTTCCCGCATGGACCTCGGGCATTAAGCATGGGGCTCTGACTTCCAGCATGGAGCTCGTCTCATCTGAGTCCCAGAAGGGAGCTCTTATTTCCCGCATGGACCTCTGGCATTAAGCTCTGACTTCCAGCATGGAGCTCGTCTCATCTGAGTCCCAGAAGGGAGCTCTTATTTCCCGCATGGACCTCGGGCATTAAGCATGGAGCGCTGACTTCCAGCATGGAGCTCGTCTCATCTGAGACCCGGAAGGGAGCTCTGATTTCCCGCATGGACCTCGGGCATTAAGGCTACTTTGTTACATTTTGGGATGAATGCTGGGCTTTGCTGAGACTGTGCAAGATGCTTTGCGTGAGCTCCGGATAGGCGACTTTGTGACATTTTGGGATGCGTGCTGGTACTTTGCTGGGACTGAGTGCCGCTGCATTTTGGGATCCATGCGGGTCCGTTTTGGGACTGAGTGCCGCTGCATTTTGGAATACATGATGGTCCGTTTTGGGGTCCAGGCTGGGACTTAGTGCCGCTGCATTTTGGGATCTTTGGCTTGCATGGAGCTCGTCTCATCTGAGTCCCAGAAGGGAGCTCTGATTTCCCGCATGGACCTCTGGCATTACGCTCTGACTTCCAGCATGGAGCTCGTCTCATCTGAGTCCCGGAAGGGAGCTCTGATTTCCCGCATGGACCTCTGGCATTACGCTCTGACTTCCAGCATGGAGCTCGTCTCATCTGAGTCCCAGAAGGGAGCTCTGATTTCCCGCATGGACCTCTGGCATTAAGCTGTGACTTCCAGCATGGAGCTCGTCTCATCTGAGTCCCAGGAAGGGAGCTCTTATTTCCCGCATGGACCTCGGGCATTAAGCATGGGGCTTTGACTTCCAGCATGGAGCTCGTCTCATCTGAGTCCCAGAAGGGAGCTCTGATTTCCCGCATGGACCTCGGGCATTAAGCATGGGGCTCTGACTTCCAGCATGGAGCTCGTCTCATCTGAGTCCCAGAAGGGAGCTCTTATTTCCCGCATGGACCTCTGGCATTAAGCTCTGACTTCCAGCATGGAGCTCGTCTCATCTGAGTCCCAGAAGGGAGCTCTTATTTCCCGCATGGACCTCGGGCATTAAGCATGGAGCGCTGACTTCCAGCATGGAGCTCGTCTCATCTGAGACCCGGAAGGGAGCTCTGATTTCCCGCATGGACCTCGGGCATTAAGGCTACTTTGTTACATTTTGGGATGAATGCTGGGCTTTGCTGAGACTGTGCAAGATGCTTTGCGTGAGCTCCGGATAGGCGACTTTGTGACATTTTGGGATGCGTGCTGGTACTTTGCTGGGACTGAGTGCCGCTGCATTTTGGGATCCATGCGGGTCCGTTTTGGGACTGAGTGCCGCTGCATTTTGGAATACATGATGGTCCGTTTTGGGGTCCAGGCTGGGACTTAGTGCCGCTGCATTTTGGGATCTTTGGCTTGCATGGAGCTCGTCTCATCTGAGTCCCAGAAGGGAGCTCTGATTTCCCGCATGGACCTCGGGCATTAAGCATGGGGCTCTGACTTCCAGCATGGAGCTCGTCTCATCTGAGTCCCAGAAGGGAGCTCTGATTTCCCGCATGGACCTCTGGCATTAAGCATGGGGCTCTGACTTCCAGCATGGAGCTCGTCTCATCTGAGTCCCAGAAGGGAGCTCTTATTTCCCGCATGGACCTCTGGCATTAAGCTCTGACTTCCAGCATGGAGCTCGTCTCATCTGAGTCCCAGAAGGGAGCTCTTATTTCCCGCATGGACCTCGGGCATTAAGCATGGAGCGCTGACTTCCAGCATGGAGCTCGTCTCATCTGAGTCCCAGAAGGGAGCTCTGATTTCCCGCATGGACCTCTGGCATTACGCTCTGACTTCCAGCATGGAGCTCGTCTCATCTGAGTCCCAGAAGGGAGCTCTGATTTCCCGCATGGACCTCGGGCATTAGGCATGGGGCTCTCACTTCCAGCATGGAGCTCGTCTCATCTGAGTCCCGGAAGGGAGCTCTGATTTCCCGCATGGACCTCTGGCATTAAGCTATGACTTCCAGCATGGAGCTCGTCTCATCTGAGTCCCGGAAGGGAGCTCTGATTTCCCGCATGGACCTCGGGCATTAAGGCTACTTTGTGACATTTTGGGATGCGTGCTGGTACTTTGCTGGGACTGAGTGCCGCTGCATTTTGGGATCCATGCGGGTCCGTTTTGGGACTGAGTGCCGCTGCATTTTGGAATACATGATGGTCCGTTTTGGGGTCCAGGCTGGGACTTAGTGCCGCTGCATTTTGGGATCTTTGGCTTGCATGGAGCTCGTCTCATCTGAGTCCCAGAAGGGAGCTCCGACTTCCCGCATGGACCTCGGGCATTACGCTCTGACTTCCAGCATGGAGCTCGTCTCATCTGAGTCCCAGAAGGGAGCTCTGATTTCCCGCATGGACCTCGGGCATTAAGCTCTCACTTCCAGCATGGAGCTCGTCTCATCTGAGTCCCGGAAGGGAGCTCTGATTTCCCGCATGGACCTCTGGCATTACGCTCTGACTTCCAGCATGGAGCTCGTCTCATCTGAGTCCCAGAAGGGAGCTCTGATTTCCCGCATGGACCTCTGGCATTAAGCGCTGACTTCCAGCATGGAGCTCGTCTCATCTGAGACCCGGAAGGGAGCTCTGATTTCCCGCATGGACCTCGGGCATTAGGCATGGGGCTCTCACTTCCAGCATGGAGCTCGTCTCATCTGAGTCCCGGAAGGGAGCTCTGATTTCCCGCATGGACCTCGGGCATTAAGGCTACTTTGTTACATTTTGGGATGAATGCTGGGCTTTGCTGAGACTGTGCAAGATGCTTTGCGTGAGCTCCGGATAGGCGACTTTGTGACATTTTGGGATGCGTGCTGGTACTTTGCTGGGACTGAGTGCCGCTGCATTTTGGGATCCATGCGGGTCCGTTTTGGGACTGAGTGCCGCTGCATTTTGGAATACATGATGGTCCGTTTTGGGGTCCAGGCTGGGACTTAGTGCCGCTGCATTTTGGGATCTTTGGCTTGCATGGAGCTCGTCTCATCTGAGTCCCAGAAGGGAGCTCTGATTTCCCGCATGGACCTCTGGCATTACGCTCTGACTTCCAGCATGGAGCTCGTCTCATCTGAGTCCCAGAAGGGAGCTCTGATTTCCCGCATGGACCTCTGGCATTAAGCTCTGACTTCCAGCATGGAGCTCGTCTCATCTGAGTCCCAGGAGGGAGCTCTTATTTCCCGCATGGACCTCGGGCATTAAGCATGGGGCTTTGACTTCCAGCATGGAGCTCGTCTCATCTGAGTCCCGGAAGGGAGCTCTGATTTCCCGCATGGACCTCGGGCATTAAGCATGGGGCTTTGACTTCCAGCATGGAGCTCGTCTCATCTGAGTCCCAGAAGGGAGCTCTGATTTCCCGCATGGACCTCTGGCATTAAGCGCTGACTTCCAGCATGGAGCTCGTCTCATCTGAGACCCGGAAGGGAGCTCTGATTTCCCGCATGGACCTCGGGCATTAGGCATGGGGCTCTCACTTCCAGCATGGAGCTCGTCTCATCTGAGTCCCGGAAGGGAGCTCTGATTTCCCGCATGGACCTCGGGCATTAAGGCTACTTTGTTACATTTTGGGATGAATGCTGGGCTTTGCTGAGACTGTGCAAGATGCTTTGCGTGAGCTCCGGATAGGCGACTTTGTGACATTTTGGGATGCGTGCTGGTACTTTGCTGGGACTGAGTGCCGCTGCATTTTGGGATCCATGCGGGTCCGTTTTGGGACTGAGTGCCGCTGCATTTTGGAATACATGATGGTCCGTTTTGGGGTCCAGGCTGGGACTTAGTGCCGCTGCATTTTGGGATCTTTGGCTTGCATGGAGCTCGTCTCATCTGAGTCCCAGAAGGGAGCTCTGATTTCCCGCATGGACCTCTGGCATTACGCTCTGACTTCCAGCATGGAGCTCGTCTCATCTGAGTCCCAGAAGGGAGCTCTGATTTCCCGCATGGACCTCTGGCATTAAGCTCTGACTTCCAGCATGGAGCTCGTCTCATCTGAGTCCCAGGAGGGAGCTCTTATTTCCCGCATGGACCTCGGGCATTAAGCATGGGGCTTTGACTTCCAGCATGGAGCTCGTCTCATCTGAGTCCCGGAAGGGAGCTCTGATTTCCCGCATGGACCTCTGGCATTAAGCATGGAGCTCTGACTTCCAGCATGGAGCTCGTCTCATCTGAGACCCGGAAGGGAGCTCTGATTTCCCGCATGGACCTCTGGCATTAAGCATGGAGCTCTGACTTCCAGCATGGAGCTCGTCTCATCTGAGACCCGGATGGGAGCTCTTATTTCCCGCATGGACCTCGGGCATTAGGCATGGGGCTCTGACTTCCAGCATGGAGCTCGTCTCATCTGAGTCCCAGAAGGGAGCTCTGATTTCCCGCATGGACCTCGGGCATTAAGCTCTCACTTCCAGCATGGAGCTCGTCTCATCTGAGTCCCGGAAGGGAGCTCTGATTTCCCGCATGGACCTCTGGCATTACGCTCTGACTTCCAGCATGGAGCTCGTCTCATCTGAGTCCCAGAAGGGAGCTCTGATTTCCCGCATGGACCTCTGGCATTAAGCTGTGACTTCCAGCATGGAGCTCGTCTCATCTGAGTCCCAGGAGGGAGCTCTTATTTCCCGCATGGACCTCGGGCATTAAGCATGGGGCTTTGACTTCCAGCATGGAGCTCGTCTCATCTGAGTCCCAGAAGGGAGCTCTGATTTCCCGCATGGACCTCGGGCATTAAGCATGGGGCTCTGACTTCCAGCATGGAGCTCGTCTCATCTGAGTCCCAGAAGGGAGCTCTTATTTCCCGCATGGACCTCTGGCATTAAGCTCTGACTTCCAGCATGGAGCTCGTCTCATCTGAGTCCCAGAAGGGAGCTCTTATTTCCCGCATGGACCTCGGGCATTAAGCATGGAGCGCTGACTTCCAGCATGGAGCTCGTCTCATCTGAGACCCGGAAGGGAGCTCTGATTTCCCGCATGGACCTCGGGCATTAAGGCTACTTTGTTACATTTTGGGATGAATGCTGGGCTTTGCTGAGACTGTGCAAGATGCTTTGCCTGAGCTCCGGATAGGCGACTTTGTGACATTTTGGGATGCGTGCTGGTACTTTGCTGGGACTGAGTGCCGCTGCATTTTGGGATCCATGCGGGTCCGTTTTGGGACTGAGTGCCGCTGCATTTTGGAATACATGATGGTCCGTTTTGGGGTCCAGGCTGGGACTTAGTGCCGCTGCATTTTGGGATCTTTGGCTTGCATGGAGCTCGTCTCATCTGAGTCCCAGAAGGGAGCTCTGATTTCCCGCATGGACCTCGGGCATTAAGCATGGGCTCTGACTTCCAGCATGGAGCTCGTCTCATCTGAGTCCCAGAAGGGAGCTCTTATTTCCCGCATGGACCTCTGGCATTAAGCATGGAGCTCTGACTTCCAGCATGGAGCTCGTCTCATCTGAGTCCCAGAAGGGAGCTCTTATTTCCCGCATGGACCTCGGGCATTAAGCATGGAGCGCTGACTTCCAGCATGGAGCTCGTCTCATCTGAGTACCCGGAAGGGAGCTCTGATTTCCCGCATGGACCTCGGGCATTAAGGCTACTTTGTTACATTTTGGGATGAATGCTGGGCTTTGCTGAGACTGTGCAAGATGCTTTGCGTGAGCTCCGGATAGGCGACTTTGTGACATTTTGGGATGCGTGCTGGTACTTTGCTGGGACTGAGTGCCGCTGCATTTTGGGATCCATGCGGGTCCGTTTTGGGACTGAGTGCCGCTGCATTTTGGAATACATGATGGTCCGTTTTGGGGTCCAGGCTGGGACTTAGTGCCGCTGCATTTTGGGATCTTTGGCTTGCATGGAGCTCGTCTCATCTGAGTCCCAGAAGGGAGCTCTGATTTCCCGCATGGACCTCTGGCATTACGCTCTGACTTCCAGCATGGAGCTCGTCTCATCTGAGTCCCAGAAGGGAGCTCTGATTTCCCGCATGGACCTCGGGCATTAGGCATGGGGCTCTCACTTCCAGCATGGAGCTCGTCTCATCTGAGTCCCGGAAGGGAGCTCTGATTTCCCGCATGGACCTCTGGCATTAAAAAAAAAATCTGAGTCCCGGAAGGAGCTCTGATTTCCCGCATGGACCTCGGGCCATTAAGGCTACTTTGTTACATTTTGGGATGAATGCTGGGCTTTGCTGAGACTGTGTCAAGATGCTTTGCGTGAGCTCCGGATAGGCGACTTTGTGACATTTTGGGATGCGTGCTGGTACTTTGCTGGGACTGAGTGCCGCTGCATTTTGGGATCCATGCGGGTCCGTTTTGGGACTGAAGTGCCGCTGCATTTTGGGATCTTTGGCTTGCATGGAGCTCGTCTCATCTGAGTCCCAGAAGGGAGCTCTGATTTCCCGCATGGACCTCTGGCATTACGCTCTGACTTCCAGCATGGAGCTCGTCTCATCTGAGTCCCAGAAGGGAGCTCTGATTTCCCGCATGGACCATCGGGCATTAAGCTCTCACTTCCAGCATGGAGCTCGTCTCATCTGAGTCCCGGAAGGGAGCTCTGATTTCCCGCATGGACCTCTGGCATTACGCTCTGACTTCCAGCATGGAGCTCGTCTCATCTGAGTCCCAGAAGGGAGCTCTGATTTCCCGCATGGACCTCGGGCATTAGGCATGGGGCTCTCACTTCCAGCATGGAGCTCGTCTCATCTGAGTCCCGGAAGGGAGCTCTGATTTCCCGCATGGACCTCTGGCATTAAGGCTACTTTGTTACATTTTGGGATGAATGCTGGGCTTTGCTGAGACTGTGCAAGATGCTTTGCCTGAGCTCCGGATAGGCGACTTTGTGACATTTTGGGATGCGTGCTGGTACTTTGCTGGGACTGAGTGCCGCTGCATTTTGGGATCCATGCGGGTCCGTTTTGGGACTGAGTGCCGCTGCATTTTGGAATACATGATGGTCCGTTTTGGGGTCCAGGCTGGGACTTAGTGCCGCTGCATTTTGGGATCTTTGGCTTGCATGGAGCTCGTCTCATCTGAGTCCCAGAAGGGAGCTCCGACTTCCCGCATGGACCTCGGGCATTACGCTCTGACTTCCAGCATGGAGCTCGTCTCATCTGAGTCCCAGAAGGGAGCTCTGATTTCCCGCATGGACCTCGGGCATTAAGCTCTCACTTCCAGCATGGAGCTCGTCTCATCTGAGTCCCGGAAGGGAGCTCTGATTTCCCGCATGGACCTCTGGCATTACGCTCTGACTTCCAGCATGGAGCTCGTCTCATCTGAGTCCCAGAAGGGAGCTCTGATTTCCCGCATGGACCTCTGGCATTAAGCTGTGACTTCCAGCATGGAGCTCGTCTCATCTGAGTCCCAGAAGGGAGCTCTGATTTCCCGCATGGACCTCTGGCATTAAGCTCTGACTTCCAGCATGGAGCTCGTCTCATCTGAGTCCCAGAAGGGAGCTCTTATTTCCCGCATGGACCTCGGGCATTAAGCATGGAGCTCTGACTTCCAGCATGGAGCTCGTCTCATCTGAGACCCGGAAGGGAGCTCTGATTTCCCGCATGGACCTCTGGCATTACGCTCTGACTTCCAGCATGGAGCTCGTCTCATCTGAGTCCCAGAAGGGAGCTCTGATTTCCCGCATGGACCTCGGGCATTAAGCATGGGGCTTTGACTTCCAGCATGGAGCTCGTCTCATCTGAGTCCCAGAAGGGAGCTCTGACTTCCCGCATGGACCTCGGGCATTAAGCACAGAGCTCTGACTTCCAGCATGGAGCTCGTCTCATCTGAGTCCCAGAAGGGAGCTCTTATTTCCCGCATGGACCTCGGGCATTAAGCTCTCACTTCCAGCATGGAGCTCGTCTCATCTGAGTCCCGGAAGGGAGCTCTGATTTCCCGCATGGACCTCTGGCATTACGCTCTGACTTCCAGCATGGAGCTCGTCTCATCTGAGTCCCAGAAGGGAGCTCTTATTTCCCGCATGGACCTCTGGCATTAAGCTCTGACTTCCAGCATGGAGCTCGTCTCATCTGAGTCCCAGAAGGGAGCTCTTATTTCCCGCATGGACCTCGGGCATTAAGCATGGAGCTCTGACTTCCAGCATGGAGCTCGTCTCATCTGAGTCCCGGAAGGGAGCTCTGATTTCCCGCATGGACCTCTGGCATTAAGCTCTGACTTCCAGCATGGAGCTCGTCTCATCCGAGTCCCGGAAGGGAGCTCTGATTTCCCGCATGGACCTCGGGCATTAGGCATGGGGCTCTCACTTCCAGCATGGAGCTCGTCTCATCTGAGTCCCGGAAGGGAGCTCTGATTTCCCGCATGGACCTCTGGCATTAAGCTCTGACTTCCAGCATGGAGCTCGTCTCATCTGAGTCCCAGAAGGGAGCTCTGACTTCCCGCATGGACCTCGGGCATTAAGCATGGAGCTCTGACTTCCAGCATGGAGCTCGTCTCATCTGAGTCCCAGAAGGGAGCTCTTATTTCCCGCATGGACCTCGGGCATTAAGCTCTCACTTCCAGCATGGAGCTCGTCTCATCTGAGTCCCGGAAGGGAGCTCTGATTTCCCGCATGGACCTCTGGCATTACGCTCTGACTTCCAGCATGGAGCTCGTCTCATCTGAGTCCCAGAAGGGAGCTCTGATTTCCCGCATGGACCTCTGGCATTAAGCTCTGACTTCCAGCATGGAGCTCGTCTCATCTGAGACCCGGAAGGGAGCTCTGATTTCCCGCAGGGACCTCGGGCATTAAGCATGGGGCTTTGGCTTGCATGGAGCTCTGACTTGCCCCCGCCACCTCCCTGGTAGCTCGGCACGGGTCCGGTCCCCCGTGTTGAGTAAAATTAAGCCGCAGGCTCCCCTCCTGGTAGGTGCCCTTCCGTCAATTCCTTTAAGTTTCAGCTTTTCAACCATACTCCCCCCGGATCCCAAAGACTTGTGCTTTCCCGGACGCTTGCGGGCAGTGGTTGGCGGCGGCGAGGGCCCTGCACCTGCCTGCCCAAAACGCTCACCCCACCGGCCGGTCGACGGCCGCCGCGACTGAGACGGCTGGAAGCTGGAGAGGCGGGCCGTTAAAGCCCGCGCTCGTCCGTCCGGGACGACTTCGAGAGGGTGCGCGCTCGCCGGGAGGCCCAACGGACGGCAGACGCCAGTGGCCGGCTGACGCAGACCGGGCGCGGCGGGCACCGGAGCGTCTCGGTCTCGCCTTGGAGACCCGGCCTGCCTAGCGTGCCCGCGAACGCCTCCTTCGGAGGCCGGGGACGACGACGACGACGATGCGAACCCGCAGGCTGGGGGAACCGCCCGCCCGCACCGACACCGGCGCAGGGCCGGGCCGGTCGGCGGGGGCCCCCCAAGGGCGGGTCACGAGTGCCATTCGGTCGGGGTAGGGGTCGGGCGGGAGAAAGGGAGGGGCTGCGCGCTCTCCCCCCCCCCCATGCCGGCCCGAGTGTCGTGGTGAAGGCAGAGTGTCCCGAAAACGCCTCAAGTGGCGCCTAAATGCCAAACGCAGACGGAGTCAAAGTACTGAAAACGTGTCTCCTCAATATCCCGTCGACTGCCCCGAAAAGTCTACGCGGACGGAGTTAAAGACTTGACGGCCAAGGCCACCACACTGAGGGGTGTAGGGAAGACATGTCTGCAGCGCCCCGCACGACCGAAATCGGCACTACACCCGTAAACGGCCTCTGGTAGAAACGCCATTCATTTGAATGGAGCAAGTTTTCGGGTTACTTATTCACATTTTAGGGCATCACTGGCGGAATCAAACACTTGTACAATTTCCCCGATCTGGGTGACCTGCGGATAGGCTACTTTGTTACATTTTGGGATGAATGCTGGGCTTTGCTGAGACTGTGCAAGATGCTTTGCGTGAGCTCCGGATAGGCGACTTTGTGACATTTTGGGATGCGTGCTGGTACTTTGCTGGGACTTCGTGCCGCTGCATTTTGGGATCCATGCGGGTCCGTTTTGGGACTGAGTGCCGCTGCATTTTGGAATACATGATGGTCCGTTTTGGGGTCCAGGCTGGGACTTAGTGCCGCTGCATTTTGGGATCTTTGGCTTGCATGGAGCTCGTCTCATCTGAGTCCCAGAAGGGAGCTCTGATTTCCCGCATGGACCTCTGGCATTAAGCTCTGACTTCCAGCATGGTGCTCGTCTCATCTGAGACCCGGAAGGGAGCTCTTATTTCCCGCATGGACCTCTGGCATTAAGCTCTGCCTTCCAGCATGGAGCTCGTCTCATCTGAGTCCCAGAAGGGAGCTCTTATTTCCCGCATGGACCTCGGGCATTAAGCATGGAGCTCTGACTTCCAGCATGGAGCTCGTCTCATCTGAGTCCCAGAAGGGAGCTCTGATTTCCCGCATGGACCTCTGGCATTAAGCTCTGACTTCCAGCATGGAGCTCGTCTCATCTGAGTCCCGGAAGGGAGCTCTGATTTCCCGCATGGACCTCGGGCATTAGGCATGGAGCTCTGACTTCCAGCATGGAGCTCGTCTCATCTGAGACCCGGAAGGGAGCTCTGACTTCCCGCATGGACCTCGGGCATTAAGCATGGAGCTCTGACTTCCAGCATGGAGCTCGTCTCATCTGAGACCCAGAAGGGAGCTCTGATTTCCCGCATGGACCTCTGGCATTAAGCTCTGACTTCCAGCATGGAGCTCGTCTCATCTGAGTCCCAGAAGGGAGCTCTTATTTCCCGCATGGACCTCGGGCATTAAGCTCTGACTTCCAGCATGGAGCTCGTCTCATCTGAGTCCCAGAAGGGAGCTCTGACTTCCCGCATGGACCTCGGGCATTAAGCATGGAGCTCTGACTTCCAGCATGGAGCTCGTCTCATCTGAGTCCCAGAAGGGAGCTCTTATTTCCCGCATGGACCTCTGGCATTAAGCTCTGACTTCCAGCATGGAGCTCGTCTCATCTGAGTCCCAGAAGGGAGCTCTTATTTCCCGCATGGACCTCGGGCATTAAGCATGGAGCGCTGACTTCCAGCATGGAGCTCGTCTCATCTGAGACCCGGAAGGGAGCTCTGATTTCCCGCATGGACCTCGGGCATTAAGGCTACTTTGTTACATTTTGGGATGAATGCTGGGCTTTGCTGAGACTGTGCAAGATGCTTTGCCTGAGCTCCGGATAGGCGACTTTGTGACATTTTGGGATGCGTGCTGGTACTTTGCTGGGACTGAGTGCCGCTGCATTTTGGGATCCATGCGGGTCCGTTTTGGGACTGAGTGCCGCTGCATTTTGGAATACATGATGGTCCGTTTTGGGGTCCAGGCTGGGACTTAGTGCCGCTGCATTTTGGGATCTTTGGCTTGCATGGAGCTCGTCTCATCTGAGTCCCGGAAGGGAGCTCTGATTTCCCGCATGGACCTCGGGCATTAAGCATGGGGCTCTGACTTCCAGCATGGAGCTCGTCTCATCTGAGTCCCAGAAGGGAGCTCTTATTTCCCGCATGGACCTCTGGCATTAAGCTCTGACTTCCAGCATGGAGCTCGTCTCATCTGAGTCCCAGAAGGGAGCTCTTATTTCCCGCATGGACCTCGGGCATTAAGCATGGAGCGCTGACTTCCAGCATGGAGCTCGTCTCATCTGAGACCCGGAAGGGAGCTCTGATTTCCCGCATGGACCTCGGGCATTAAGGCTACTTTGTTACATTTTGGGATGAATGCTGGGCTTTGCTGAGACTGTGCAAGATGCTTTGCGTGAGCTCCGGATAGGCGACTTTGTGACATTTTGGGATGCGTGCTGGTACTTTGCTGGGACTGAGTGCCGCTGCATTTTGGGATCCATGCGGGTCCGTTTTGGGACTGAGTGCCGCTGCATTTTGGAATACATGATGGTCCGTTTTGGGGTCCAGGCTGGGACTTAGTGCCGCTGCATTTTGGGATCTTTGGCTTGCATGGAGCTCGTCTCATCTGAGTCCCAGAAGGGAGCTCTGATTTCCCGCATGGACCTCTGGCATTACGCTCTGACTTCCAGCATGGAGCTCGTCTCATCTGAGTCCTGGAAGGGAGCTCTGATTTCCCGCATGGACCTCTGGCATTAAGCTCTGACTTCCAGCATGGAGCTCGTCTCATCTGAGTCCCAGAAGGGAGCTCTGACTTCCCGCATGGACCTCGGGCATTAAGCATGGAGCTCTGACTTCCAGCATGGAGCTCGTCTCATCTGAGTCCCGGAAGGGAGCTCTGATTTCCCGCATGGACCTCGGGCATTAAGCATGGGGCTTTGACTTCCAGCATGGAGCTCGTCTCATCTGAGTCCCAGAAGGGAGCTCTGACTTCCCGCATGGACCTCGGGCATTAAGCTCTGACTTCCAGCATGGAGCTCGTCTCATCTGAGTCCCAGAAGGGAGCTCTTATTTCCCGCATGGACCTCTGGCATTAAGCTCTGACTTCCAGCATGGAGCTCGTCTCATCTGAGACCCGGAAGGGAGCTCTTATTTCCCGCATGGACCTCGGGCATTAAGCATGGAGCGCTGACTTCCAGCATGGAGCTCGTCTCATCTGAGACCCGGAAGGGAGCTCTGATTTCCCGCATGGACCTCGGGCATTAAGGCTACTTTGTTACATTTTGGGATGAATGCTGGGCTTTGCTGAGACTGTGCAAGATGCTTTGCGTGAGCTCCGGATAGGCGACTTTGTGACATTTTGGGATGCGTGCTGGTACTTTGCTGGGCCTGAGTGCCGCTGCATTTTGGGATCCATGCGGGTCCGTTTTGGGACTGAGTGCCGCTGCATTTTGGAATACATGATGGTCCGTTTTGGGGTCCAGGCTGGGACTTAGTGCCGCTGCATTTTGGGATCTTTGGCTTGCATGGA
>NW_026904323.1:0-10000 GCF_024500275.1 Phycodurus eques | reverse complement strand
GGCATTAAGCATGGGGCTTTGACTTCCAGCATGGAGCTCGTCTCATCTGAGTCCCAGAAGGGAGCTCTGATTTCCCGCATGGACCTCGGGCATTAAGCATGGGGCTTTGACTTCCAGCATGGAGCTCGTCTCATCTGAGTCCCAGAAGGGAGCTCTGATTTCCCGCATGGACCTCGGGCATTAAGCTCTGACTTCCAGCATGGAGCTCGTCTCATCTGAGTCCCAGAAGGGAGCTCTGATTTCCCGCATGGACCTCGGGCATTAAGCATGGGGCTTTGACTTCCAGCATGGAGCTCGTCTCATCTGAGTCCCAGAAGGGAGCTCTGATTTCCCGCATGGACCTCGGGCATTAAGCATGGGGCTCTGACTTCCAGCATGGAGCTCGTCTCATCTGAGTCCCAGAAGGGAGCTCTTATTTCCCGCATGGACCTCTGGCATTAAGCTCTGACTTCCAGCATGGAGCTCGTCTCATCTGAGTCCCAGAAGGGAGCTCTGATTTCCCGCATGGACCTCGGGCATTAAGCATGGGGCTTTGACTTCCAGCATGGAGCTCGTCTCATCTGAGTCCCAGAAGGGAGCTCTGATTTCCCGCATGGACCTCGGGCATTAAGCATGGGGCTCTGACTTCCAGCATGGAGCTCGTCTCATCTGAGTCCCAGAAGGGAGCTCTTATTTCCCGCATGGACCTCTGGCATTAAGCTCTGACTTCCAGCATGGAGCTCGTCTCATCTGAGACCCGGAAGGGAGCTCTGATTTCCCGCATGGACCTCGGGCATTAGGCATGGGGCTCTCACTTCCAGCATGGAGCTCGTCTCATCTGAGTCCCGGAAGGGAGCTCTGATTTCCCGCATGGACCTCGGGCATTAAGGCTACTTTGTTACATTTTGGGATGAATGCTGGGCTTTGCTGAGACTGTGCAAGATGCTTTGCGTGAGCTCCGGATAGGCGACTTTGTGACATTTTGGGATGCGTGCTGGTACTTTGCTGGGACTGAGTGCCGCTGCATTTTGGGATCCATGCGGGTCCGTTTTGGGACTGAGTGCCGCTGCATTTTGGGATCTTTGGCTTGCATGGAGCTCGTCTCATCTGAGTCCCAGAAGGGAGCTCTGATTTCCCGCATGGACCTCTGGCATTACGCTCTGACTTCCAGCATGGAGCTCGTCTCATCTGAGTCCCAGAAGGGAGCTCTGATTTCCCGCATGGACCTCGGGCATTAAGCTCTCACTTCCAGCATGGAGCTCGTCTCATCTGAGTCCCGGAAGGGAGCTCTGATTTCCCGCATGGACCTCTGGCATTACGCTCTGACTTCCAGCATGGAGCTCGTCTCATCTGAGTCCCAGAAGGGAGCTCTGATTTCCCGCATGGACCTCTGGCATTAAGCTCTGACTTCCAGCATGGAGCTCGTCTCATCTGAGTCCCAGAAGGGAGCTCTTATTTCCCGCATGGACCTCGGGCATTAAGCATGGAGCGCTGACTTCCAGCATGGAGCTCGTCTCATCTGAGTCCCAGAAGGGAGCTCTGATTTCCCGCATGGACCTCGGGCATTAAGCATGGGGCTTTGACTTCCAGCATGGAGCTCGTCTCATCTGAGTCCCAGAAGGGAGCTCTGATTTCCCGCATGGACCTCGGGCATTAAGCATGGGGCTTTGACTTCCAGCATGGAGCTCGTCTCATCTGAGTCCCAGAAGGGAGCTCTGATTTCCCGCATGGACCTCGGGCATTAAGCATGGGGCTTTGACTTCCAGCATGGAGCTCGTCTCATCTGAGTCCCAGAAGGGAGCTCTGATTTCCCGCATGGACCTCTGGCATTAAGCGCTGACTTCCAGCATGGAGCTCGTCTCATCTGAGACCCGGAAGGGAGCTCTGATTTCCCGCATGGACCTCGGGCATTAGGCATGGGGCTCTCACTTCCAGCATGGAGCTCGTCTCATCTGAGTCCCGGAAGGGAGCTCTGATTTCCCGCATGGACCTCGGGCATTAAGGCTACTTTGTTACATTTTGGGATGAATGCTGGGCTTTGCTGAGACTGTGCAAGATGCTTTGCGTGAGCTCCGGATAGGCGACTTTGTGACATTTTGGGATGCGTGCTGGTACTTTGCTGGGACTGAGTGCCGCTGCATTTTGGGATCCATGCGGGTCCGTTTTGGGACTGAGTGCCGCTGCATTTTGGGATCTTTGGCTTGCATGGAGCTCGTCTCATCTGAGTCCCAGAAGGGAGCTCTGATTTCCCGCATGGACCTCTGGCATTAAGCTCTGACTTCCAGCATGGAGCTCGTCTCATCTGAGTCCCAGAAGGGAGCTCTTATTTCCCGCATGGACCTCGGGCATTAAGCATGGAGCGCTGACTTCCAGCATGGAGCTCGTCTCATCTGAGTCCCAGAAGGGAGCTCTGATTTCCCGCATGGACCTCGGGCATTAAGCATGGGGCTTTGACTTCCAGCATGGAGCTCGTCTCATCTGAGTCCCAGAAGGGAGCTCTGATTTCCCGCATGGACCTCGGGCATTAAGCATGGGGCTTTGACTTCCAGCATGGAGCTCGTCTCATCTGAGTCCCAGAAGGGAGCTCTGATTTCCCGCATGGACCTCGGGCATTAAGCATGGGGCTTTGACTTCCAGCATGGAGCTCGTCTCATCTGAGTCCCAGAAGGGAGCTCTGATTTCCCGCATGGACCTCTGGCATTAAGCGCTGACTTCCAGCATGGAGCTCGTCTCATCTGAGACCCGGAAGGGAGCTCTGATTTCCCGCATGGACCTCGGGCATTAGGCATGGGGCTCTCACTTCCAGCATGGAGCTCGTCTCATCTGAGTCCCGGAAGGGAGCTCTGATTTCCCGCATGGACCTCGGGCATTAAGGCTACTTTGTTACATTTTGGGATGAATGCTGGGCTTTGCTGAGACTGTGCAAGATGCTTTGCGTGAGCTCCGGATAGGCGACTTTGTGACATTTTGGGATGCGTGCTGGTACTTTGCTGGGACTGAGTGCCGCTGCATTTTGGGATCCATGCGGGTCCGTTTTGGGACTGAGTGCCGCTGCATTTTGGGATCTTTGGCTTGCATGGAGCTCGTCTCATCTGAGTCCCAGAAGGGAGCTCTGATTTCCCGCATGGACCTCTGGCATTACGCTCTGACTTCCAGCATGGAGCTCGTCTCATCTGAGTCCCAGAAGGGAGCTCTGATTTCCCGCATGGACCTCGGGCATTAAGCATGGGGCTTTGACTTCCAGCATGGAGCTCGTCTCATCTGAGTCCCAGAAGGGAGCTCTGATTTCCCGCATGGACCTCGGGCATTAAGCATGGGGCTTTGACTTCCAGCATGGAGCTCGTCTCATCTGAGTCCCAGAAGGGAGCTCTGATTTCCCGCATGGACCTCGGGCATTAAGGCTACTTTGTTACATTTTGGGATGAATGCTGGGCTTTGCTGAGACTGTGCAAGATGCTTTGCGTGAGCTCCGGATAGGCGACTTTGTGACATTTTGGGATGCGTGCTGGTACTTTGCTGGGACTGAGTGCCGCTGCATTTTGGGATCCATGCGGGTCCGTTTTGGGACTGAGTGCCGCTGCATTTTGGAATACATGATGGTCCGTTTTGGGGTCCAGGCTGGGACTTAGTGCCGCTGCATTTTGGGATCTTTGGCTTGCATGGAGCTCGTCTCATCTGAGTCCCAGAAGGGAGCTCTGATTTCCCGCATGGACCTCTGGCATTACGCTCTGACTTCCAGCATGGAGCTCGTCTCATCTGAGTCCTGGAAGGGAGCTCTGATTTCCCGCATGGACCTCTGGCATTAAGCTCTGACTTCCAGCATGGAGCTCGTCTCATCTGAGTCCCAGAAGGGAGCTCTGACTTCCCGCATGGACCTCGGGCATTAAGCATGGAGCTCTGACTTCCAGCATGGAGCTCGTCTCATCTGAGTCCCGGAAGGGAGCTCTGATTTCCCGCATGGACCTCGGGCATTAAGCATGGGGCTTTGACTTCCAGCATGGAGCTCGTCTCATCTGAGTCCCAGAAGGGAGCTCTGACTTCCCGCATGGACCTCGGGCATTAAGCTCTGACTTCCAGCATGGAGCTCGTCTCATCTGAGTCCCAGAAGGGAGCTCTTATTTCCCGCATGGACCTCTGGCATTAAGCTCTGACTTCCAGCATGGAGCTCGTCTCATCTGAGACCCGGAAGGGAGCTCTTATTTCCCGCATGGACCTCGGGCATTAAGCATGGAGCGCTGACTTCCAGCATGGAGCTCGTCTCATCTGAGACCCGGAAGGGAGCTCTGATTTCCCGCATGGACCTCGGGCATTAAGGCTACTTTGTTACATTTTGGGATGAATGCTGGGCTTTGCTGAGACTGTGCAAGATGCTTTGCGTGAGCTCCGGATAGGCGACTTTGTGACATTTTGGGATGCGTGCTGGTACTTTGCTGGGCCTGAGTGCCGCTGCATTTTGGGATCCATGCGGGTCCGTTTTGGGACTGAGTGCCGCTGCATTTTGGAATACATGATGGTCCGTTTTGGGGTCCAGGCTGGGACTTAGTGCCGCTGCATTTTGGGATCTTTGGCTTGCATGGAGCTCGTCTCATCTGAGTCCCAGAAGGGAGCTCTGATTTCCCGCATGGACCTCGGGCATTAGGCATGGGGCTCTCACTTCCAGCATGGAGCTCGTCTCATCTGAGTCCCGGAAGGGAGCTCTGATTTCCCGCATGGACCTCGGGCATTAAGCATGGGGCTCTGACTTCCAGCATGGAGCTCGTCTCATCTGAGTCCCAGAAGGGAGCTCTTATTTCCCGCATGGACCTCTGGCATTAAGCTCTGACTTCCAGCATGGAGCTCGTCTCATCTGAGTCCCAGAAGGGAGCTCTTATTTCCCGCATGGACCTCGGGCATTAAGCATGGAGCGCTGACTTCCAGCATGGAGCTCGTCTCATCTGAGTCCCAGAAGGGAGCTCTGATTTCCCGCATGGACCTCTGGCATTACGCTCTGACTTCCAGCATGGAGCTCGTCTCATCTGAGTCCCAGAAGGGAGCTCTGATTTCCCGCATGGACCTCGGGCATTAGGCATGGGGCTCTCACTTCCAGCATGGAGCTCGTCTCATCTGAGTCCCAGAAGGGAGCTCTGACTTCCCGCATGGACCTCGGGCATTAAGCATGGAGCTCTGACTTCCAGCATGGAGCTCGTCTCATCTGAGTCCCGGAAGGGAGCTCTGATTTCCCGCATGGACCTCGGGCATTAAGCATGGGGCTTTGACTTCCAGCATGGAGCTCGTCTCATCTGAGTCCCAGAAGGGAGCTCTGACTTCCCGCATGGACCTCGGGCATTAAGCTCTGACTTCCAGCATGGAGCTCGTCTCATCTGAGTCCCAGAAGGGAGCTCTTATTTCCCGCATGGACCTCTGGCATTAAGCTCTGACTTCCAGCATGGAGCTCGTCTCATCTGAGACCCGGAAGGGAGCTCTTATTTCCCGCATGGACCTCGGGCATTAAGCATGGAGCGCTGACTTCCAGCATGGAGCTCGTCTCATCTGAGACCCGGAAGGGAGCTCTGATTTCCCGCATGGACCTCGGGCATTAAGGCTACTTTGTTACATTTTGGGATGAATGCTGGGCTTTGCTGAGACTGTGCAAGATGCTTTGCGTGAGCTCCGGATAGGCGACTTTGTGACATTTTGGGATGCGTGCTGGTACTTTGCTGGGCCTGAGTGCCGCTGCATTTTGGGATCCATGCGGGTCCGTTTTGGGACTGAGTGCCGCTGCATTTTGGAATACATGATGGTCCGTTTTGGGGTCCAGGCTGGGACTTAGTGCCGCTGCATTTTGGGATCTTTGGCTTGCATGGAGCTCGTCTCATCTGAGTCCCAGAAGGGAGCTCTGATTTCCCGCATGGACCTCGGGCATTAGGCATGGGGCTCTCACTTCCAGCATGGAGCTCGTCTCATCTGAGTCCCGGAAGGGAGCTCTGATTTCCCGCATGGACCTCGGGCATTAAGCATGGGGCTCTGACTTCCAGCATGGAGCTCGTCTCATCTGAGTCCCAGAAGGGAGCTCTTATTTCCCGCATGGACCTCTGGCATTAAGCTCTGACTTCCAGCATGGAGCTCGTCTCATCTGAGTCCCAGAAGGGAGCTCTTATTTCCCGCATGGACCTCGGGCATTAAGCATGGAGCGCTGACTTCCAGCATGGAGCTCGTCTCATCTGAGTCCCAGAAGGGAGCTCTGATTTCCCGCATGGACCTCTGGCATTACGCTCTGACTTCCAGCATGGAGCTCGTCTCATCTGAGTCCCAGAAGGGAGCTCTGATTTCCCGCATGGACCTCGGGCATTAGGCATGGGGCTCTCACTTCCAGCATGGAGCTCGTCTCATCTGAGTCCCAGAAGGGAGCTCTGACTTCCCGCATGGACCTCGGGCATTAAGCATGGAGCTCTGACTTCCAGCATGGAGCTCGTCTCATCTGAGTCCCGGAAGGGAGCTCTGATTTCCCGCATGGACCTCGGGCATTAAGCATGGGGCTTTGACTTCCAGCATGGAGCTCGTCTCATCTGAGTCCCAGAAGGGAGCTCTGACTTCCCGCATGGACCTCGGGCATTAAGCTCTGACTTCCAGCATGGAGCTCGTCTCATCTGAGTCCCAGAAGGGAGCTCTTATTTCCCGCATGGACCTCTGGCATTAAGCTCTGACTTCCAGCATGGAGCTCGTCTCATCTGAGACCCGGAAGGGAGCTCTTATTTCCCGCATGGACCTCGGGCATTAAGCATGGAGCGCTGACTTCCAGCATGGAGCTCGTCTCATCTGAGACCCGGAAGGGAGCTCTGATTTCCCGCATGGACCTCGGGCATTAAGGCTACTTTGTTACATTTTGGGATGAATGCTGGGCTTTGCTGAGACTGTGCAAGATGCTTTGCGTGAGCTCCGGATAGGCGACTTTGTGACATTTTGGGATGCGTGCTGGTACTTTGCTGGGCCTGAGTGCCGCTGCATTTTGGGATCCATGCGGGTCCGTTTTGGGACTGAGTGCCGCTGCATTTTGGAATACATGATGGTCCGTTTTGGGGTCCAGGCTGGGACTTAGTGCCGCTGCATTTTGGGATCTTTGGCTTGCATGGAGCTCGTCTCATCTGAGTCCCAGAAGGGAGCTCTGATTTCCCGCATGGACCTCGGGCATTAGGCATGGGGCTCTCACTTCCAGCATGGAGCTCGTCTCATCTGAGTCCCGGAAGGGAGCTCTGATTTCCCGCATGGACCTCGGGCATTAGGCATGGGGCTCTCACTTCCAGCATGGAGCTCGTCTCATCTGAGTCCCGGAAGGGAGCTCTGATTTCCCGCATGGACCTCGGGCATTAAGCATGGGGCTCTGACTTCCAGCATGGAGCTCGTCTCATCTGAGTCCCAGAAGGGAGCTCTTATTTCCCGCATGGACCTCTGGCATTAAGCTCTGACTTCCAGCATGGAGCTCGTCTCATCTGAGTCCCAGAAGGGAGCTCTTATTTCCCGCATGGACCTCGGGCATTAAGCATGGAGCGCTGACTTCCAGCATGGAGCTCGTCTCATCTGAGTCCCAGAAGGGAGCTCTGATTTCCCGCATGGACCTCTGGCATTACGCTCTGACTTCCAGCATGGAGCTCGTCTCATCTGAGTCCCAGAAGGGAGCTCTGATTTCCCGCATGGACCTCGGGCATTAGGCATGGGGCTCTCACTTCCAGCATGGAGCTCGTCTCATCTGAGTCCCAGAAGGGAGCTCTGACTTCCCGCATGGACCTCGGGCATTAAGCATGGAGCTCTGACTTCCAGCATGGAGCTCGTCTCATCTGAGTCCCGGAAGGGAGCTCTGATTTCCCGCATGGACCTCGGGCATTAAGCATGGGGCTCTGACTTCCAGCATGGAGCTCGTCTCATCTGAGTCCCAGAAGGGAGCTCTTATTTCCCGCATGGACCTCTGGCATTAAGCTCTGACTTCCAGCATGGAGCTCGTCTCATCTGAGTCCCAGAAGGGAGCTCTTATTTCCCGCATGGACCTCGGGCATTAAGCATGGAGCGCTGACTTCCAGCATGGAGCTCGTCTCATCTGAGTCCCAGAAGGGAGCTCTGATTTCCCGCATGGACCTCTGGCATTAAGCTCTGACTTCCAGCATGGAGCTCGTCTCATCTGAGTCCCAGAAGGGAGCTCTTATTTCCCGCATGGACCTCGGGCATTAAGCATGGAGCTCTGACTTCCAGCATGGAGCTCGTCTCATCTGAGTCCCAGAAGGGAGCTCTGATTTCCCGCATGGACCTCTGGCATTACGCTCTGACTTCCAGCATGGAGCTCGTCTCATCTGAGTCCCAGAAGGGAGCTCTGATTTCCCGCATGGACCTCGGGCATTAGGCATGGGCTCTCGACTTCCAGCATGGAGCTCGTCTCATCTGAGTCCCGGAAGGGAGCTCTGATTTCCCGCATGGACCTCTGGCATTAAGCTATGACTTCCAGCATGGAGCTCGTCTCATCTGAGTCCCGGAAGGGAGCTCTGATTTCCCGCATGGACCTCTGGCATTAGCATGGCTCTGACTTCCAGCATGGAGCTCGTCTCATCTGAGTCCCAGAAGGGAGCTCTGATTTCCCGCATGGACCTCGGGCATTAAGCATGGGGCTTTGACTTCCAGCATGGAGCTCGTCTCATCTGAGTCCCAGAAGGGAGCTCTTATTTCCCGCATGGACCTCGGGCATTAAGCATGGAGCTCTGACTTCCAGCATGGAGCTCGTCTCATCTGAGTCCCAGAAGGGAGCTCTTATTTCCCGCATGGACCTCTGGCATTAAGCTCTGACTTCCAGCATGGAGCTCGTCTCATCTGAGTCCCAGAAGGGAGCTCTTATTTCCCGCATGGACCTCTGGCATTAAGCTCTGACTTCCAGCATGGAGCTCGTCTCATCTGAGTCCCAGAAGGGAGCTCTTATTTCCCGCATGGACCTCGGGCATTAAGCATGGGGCTTTGACTTCCAGCATGGAGCTCGTCTCATCTGAGTCCCGGAAGGGAGCTCTGATTTCCCGCATGGACCTCGGGCATTAAGGCTACTTTGTTACATTTTGGGATGAATGCTGGGCTTTGCTGAGCTCTGACTTCCAGCATGGAGCTCGTCTCATCTGAGTCCCAGAAGGGAGCTCTTATTTCCCGCATGGACCTCGGGCATTAAGCATGGGGCTTTGACTTCCAGCATGGAGCTCGTCTCATCTGAGTCCCAGAAGGGAGCTCTGATTTCCCGCATGGACCTCGGGCATTAAGCATGGGGCTTTGACTTCCAGCATGGAGCTCGTCTCATCTGAGTCCCAGAAGGGAGCTCTGATTTCCCGCATGGACCTCGGGCATTAAGCTCTGACTTCCAGCATGGAGCTCGTCTCATCTGAGTCCCAGAAGGGAGCTCTGATTTCCCGCATGGACCTCGGGCATTAAGCATGGGGCTTTGACTTCCAGCATGGAGCTCGTCTCATCTGAGTCCCAGAAGGGAGCTCTGATTTCCCGCATGGACCTCGGGCATTAAGCATGGGGCTCTGACTTCCAGCATGGAGCTCGTCTCATCTGAGTCCCAGAAGGGAGCTCTTATTTCCCGCATGGACCTCTGGCATTAAGCTCTGACTTCCAGCATGGAGCTCGTCTCATCTGAGTCCCAGAAGGGAGCTCTGATTTCCCGCATGGACCTCGGGCATTAAGCATGGGGCTTTGACTTCCAGCATGGAGCTCGTCTCATCTGAGTCCCAGAAGGGAGCTCTGATTTCCCGCATGGACCTCGGGCATTAAGCATGGGGCTCTGACTTCCAGCATGGAGCTCGTCTCATCTGAGTCCCAGAAGGGAGCTCTTATTTCCCGCATGGACCTCTGGCATTAAGCTCTGACTTCCAGCATGGAGCTCGTCTCATCTGAGACCCGGAAGGGAGCTCTGATTTCCCGCATGGACCTCGGGCATTAGGCATGGGGCTCTCACTTCCAGCATGGAGCTCGTCTCATCTGAGTCCCGGAAGGGAGCTCTGATTTCCCGCATGGACCT
>NW_026904322.1:0-40389 GCF_024500275.1 Phycodurus eques | reverse complement strand
TCTTAGCCCACTAGCTCAAACGTAAGCGCTAAAAAGTCCTGCCAAAATCACAAAGGTCGTCATGTTACAATTTAGTCAACAAAGGCCTCCTACTGGACCGAAACTGAGTGCTTTAACGCTCGCCGCTCGGCCCCACAGCCGTCCAGAGACTCGGGGGAGGCCTCCCCTGAAAGCTGGATTCCCACCGATCGTTTGTTTCAAATCTTAGCCCACTGGCTCTAAAGTAAGCGCTAAAAAGTCCTGCCAAAGTCACATAGGTCGTCATGTTACAATTTAGTCAATAAAGGCCTACTACTGGAGCGTAACAGAGTGCTTTGACGCTCGCCGTTCGGCCCCACGACCTCTGAGAGGCTTGGAAGAGGCCTCCCCTGAAAGCTGGATTCCCACCGATCGTTTGTTTCAAATCTTAGCCCAGTAGCTGAAAAGTAGGCGCGAAAAAGTCCTGCCAAAATCACATAGGTCGTCATGTTACAATTTAGTCAATAAAGGCCTCCTACTAGACCGAAACTGAGTGCTTTAACGCTCGCCGTTCGGCCCCACGACCTCCGAGAGGCTTGGAAGAGGCCTCCCCTGAAAGCTGGATTCCCACCGATCATTTGTTTCAAATCTTCGCCCAGTAGATGAAATGTAGGCGCTAAAAAGTCCTGCCAAAATCACATAGGTCGTCATGTTACAATTTAGTCAATAAAGGCCTACTACTGGAGAGAAACCGAGTGCTTTGACGCTCGCCGTTCGCCCCCACAGCCGTCCAGAGACTCGGGGGAGGCTTCCCCTGAAAGCTGATTCCCACCGATCGTTTGTTTAAAATCTTAGCCCACTAGCTCAAAAGTAAGCGCTAAAAAGTCCTGCCAAAGTCACATAGGTCGTCATGTTACAATTTAGTCAATAAAAGCCTACTCCTGGAGCGAAACCGAGTGCTTTGACGCTCACCGTTCGGCCTCACGAGCTCCGAGAGGCTTGGAAGAGGCCTCCCTTTAAAGCTGGATTCCCAAGGCTTGTCTGTGTAAATTCCTAGCCCGCTAGGCAGAAACTAGGCGACCTAAAGTCGTGCCGAAGTCAAATCGGTCGTCATGGTACTCGAGCGAAACTGAGTGCTTTAACGCTAGCCGCTCGGCCCCACAGCCGTCCAGAGACTCGGGGGAGGACTCCCCTGAAAGCTGGATTCCCACCGATCGTTTGTTTAAAATCTTCGCCCAGTAGCTGAAAAGTAGGCGCTAAAAAGTCCTGCCAAAATCACATAGGTCGTCATGTTACAATTTAGTCAATAAAGGCCTACTACTGGACCGAAACTGAGTGCTTTAACGCTCGCCACTCTGCCCCACAGCCGTCCAGAGACTCGGGGGAGGCGTCCCCTGAAAGCTGGATTCCCACCGATCGTTTGTTTTAAATTTTAGCCCACTAGGCTCTAAAGTAAGCGCTAAAAAGTCCTGCCAAAGTCACATAGGTCGTCATGTTACAATTTAGTCAATAAAGGCCTACTACTGGAGCGAAACAGAGTGCTTTGACGCTCGCCGTTCGGCCCCACGACCTCTGAGAGGCTTGGAAGAGGCCTCCCCTGAAAGCTGGATTCCCACCGATCGTTTGTTTCAAATCTTAGCCCAGTAGCTGAAAAGTAGGCGCTAAAAAGTCCTGCCAAAATCACATAGGTCGTCATGTTACAATTTAGTCAATAAAGGCCTCCTACTGGAGCGAAACCTGAGTGCTTTGAACGCTCGCCGCTTCGGCCCCACGAGCCGTCCAGAGACTCTGGGAGAGGCCTCCCCTGAAAGCTGGATTCCCACCGATCGTTTGTTTAAAATCTTAGCCCAGTAGCTGAAAAGTAGGCGCTAAAAGTCCTGCCAAAATCACATAGGTCGTCATGTTACAATTTAGTCAATAAAGGCCTACTACTGGACCGAAACTGAGTGCTTTAACGCTCGCCGCTCGGCCCCACAGCCGTCCAGAGACTCGCGGGAGGCCTCCCCTGAAAGCTGGATTCCCACCGATCGTTTGTTTCAAATCTTAGCCCAGTAGCTGAAAAGTAGGCGCTAAAAAGTCCTGCCAAAATCACATAGGTCGTCATGTTACAATTTAGCCAATAAAGGCCTCCTACTGGACCGAAACTGAATGCAATAACGCTCGCCGCTCGGCCCCAAAGCCGTCCAGAGTCTCGGGGGAGGCCTCCCCTGAAAGCTGGATTCCCACCGATCGTTTGTTTCAAATCTTAGCCCACTGGCTCTAAAGTAAGCGCTAAAAAGTCCTGCCAAAGTCACATAGGTCGTCATGTTACAATTTAGTCAATAAAGGCCTACTACTGGAGCGAAACAGAGTGCTTTGACGCTCGCCGTTCGGCCCCACGACCTCTGAGAGGCTTGGAAGAGGCCTCCCCTGAAAGCTGGATTCCCACTAATCGTTTGTTTTAAATCTTAGCCCACTAGCTCAAAAGTAGGCGCTAAAAAGTCCTGCCAAAATCACATAGGTCGTCATGTTACAATTTAGTCAACTAAAGGCCTCCTACTGGACCGAAACTGAGTGCTTTAACGCTCGCCGCTCGGCCCCACAGCCTTCCAGAGACTCGGGGAGGCCTCCCCTGAAAGCTGGATTCCCACCGATCGTTTGTTTCAAATCTTAGCCCAGTAGCTGAAAAGTAGGCGCTAAAAAGTCCTGCCAAAATCACATAGGTCGTCATGTTACAATTTAGTCAATAAAGGCCTACTACTGGACCGAAACTGAGTGCTTTAACGCTCGCCACTCTGCCCCACAGCCGTCCAGAGACTCGGGGGAGGCCGTCCCCTGAAAGCTGGATTCCCACCGATCGTTTGTTTTCAAATCTTAGCCCACGTAGCTGCAAAAGTAGGCGCTAAAAAGTCCTGCCAAAGTCACATAGGTCGTCATGTTACAATTTAGTCAATAAAGGCCTACTACTGGAGCGAAAACGAGTGCTTTGACGCTCGCCGTTCGGCCCCACGACCTCTGAGAGGCTTGGAAGAGGCCTCCCCTGAAAGCTGGATTCACACTAATCGTTTGTTTCAAATCTTAGCCCACTAGCTCAAACTGTAAGCGCTAAAAAGTCCTGCCAAAATCACAAAGGTCGTCATGTTACAATTTAGTCAACAAAGGCCTCCTACTGGACCGAAACTGAGTGCTTTAACGCTCGCCGCTCGGCCCCACAGCCGTCCAGAGACTCGGGGGAGGCCTCCCCTGAAAGCTGGATTCCCACCGATCGTTTGTTTCAAATCTTAGCCCACGTAGTCTAAAGTAAGCGCTAAAAAGTCCTGCCAAAGTCACATAGGTCGTCATGTTACAATTTAGTCAATAAAGGCCTACTACTGGAGCGAAACCGAGTGCTTTGACGCTCGCCGTTCGGCCCCACGACCTCTGAGAGGCTTGGAAGAGGCCTCCCCTGAAAGCTGGATTCCCACCGATCGTTTGTTTCAAATCTTAGCCCACTGGCTCTAAAGTAAGCGCTAAAAAGTCCTGCCAAAGTCACATAGGTCGTCATGTTACAATTTAGTCAATAAAGGCCTACTACTGGAGCGAAACAGAGAGCTTTGACGCTCGCCGTTCGGCCCCACGACCTCTGAGAGGCTTGGAAGAGGCCTCCCTTTAAAGCTGGATTCCCACCGATCGTTTGTTTAAAATCTTCGCCCAGTAGCTGAAAAGTAGGCGGTAAAAAGTCCTGCCAAAATCACATAGGTCGTCATGTTACAATTTAGCCAATAAAGGCCTCCTACTGGACCGAAACTGAATGCAATAACGCTCGCCGCTCGGCCCCACAGCCGTCCAGAGTCTCGGGGGAGGCCTCCCCTGAAAGCTGGATTCCCACCGATCGTTTGTTTCAAATCTTAGCCCACTGGCTCTAAAGTAAGCGCTAAAAAGTCCTGCCAAAGTCACATAGGTCGTCATGTTACAATTTAGTCAATAAAGGCCTACTACTGGAGCGAAACAGAGTGCTTTGACGCTCGCCGTTCGGCCCCACGACCTCTGAGAGGCTTGGAAGAGGCCTCCCCTGAAAGCTGGATTCCCACTAATCGTTTGTTTTAAATCTTAGCCCACTAGCTCAAACGTAAGCGCTAAAAAGTCCTGCCAAAATCACAAAGGTCGTCATGTTACAATTTAGTCAACAAAGGCCTCCTACTGGACCGAAACTGAGTGCTTTAACGCTCGCCGCTCGGCCCCACAGCCGTCCAGAGACTTGGGGGAGGCCTCCCCTGAAAGCTGGATTCCCACCGATCGTTTGTTTCAAATCTTAGCCCAGTAGCTGAAAAGTAGGCGCTAAAAAGTCCTGCCAAAATCACAGAGGTCGTCATGTTACAATTTAGTCAACAAAGGCCTCCTACTGGACCGAAACTGAGTGCTTTAACGCTCGCCGCTCGGCCCCACAGCCGTCGAGAGACTCGGGGGAGGCCTCCCCTGAAAGCTGGATTCCCACTGATCGTTTGTTTTAAATCTTAGCCCACTAGCTCAAACGTAAGCGCTAAAAAGTCCTGCCAAAGTCACATAGGTCGTCATGTTACAATTTAGTCAATAAAGGCCTACTAATGGAGAGAAACAGAGTGCTTTGACGCTCGCTGTTCGGCCCCACAGCTGTCCAGAGACTCGGGGGAGGCCTCCCCTGAAAGCTGGATTCCCACCAATCGTTTGTTTTAAATCTTAGCCCACTAGCTCAAACGTAAGCGCTAAAAAGTCCTGCCAAAATCACATAGGTCGTCATGTTACAATTTAGTCAATAAAGGCCTACTACTGGAGCGAAACCGAGTGCTTTGACGCTCGCCGTTCGGCCCCACGACCTCTGAGAGGCTTGGAAGAGGCCTCCCCTGAAAGCTGGATTCACACTAATCGTTTGTTTTAAATCTTAGCCCACTAGCTCAAACGTAAGCGCTAAAAAGTCCTGCCAAAATCACAAAGGTCGTTATGTTACAATTTAGTCAACAAAGGCCTCCTACTGGACCGAAACTGAGTGCTTTAACGCTCGCCGCTCGGCCCCACAGCCGTCCAGAGACTCGGGGGAGGCCTCCCCTGAAAGCTGGATTCCCACCGATCGTTTGTTTCAAATCTTAGCCCACCGGGTCTAACGTAAGCGCTAAAAAGTCCTGCCAAAGTCACATAGGTCGTCATGTTACAATTTAGTCAATAAAGGCCTACTACTGGAGCGAAACAGAGTGCTTTGACGCTCGCCGTTCGGCCCCACGACCTCTGAGAGGCTTGGAAGAGGCCTCCCCTGAAAGCTGGATTCCCACCGATCGTTTGTTTCAAATCTTAGCCCAGTAGCTGAAAAGTAGGCGCGAAAAAGTCCTGCCAAAATCACATAGGTCGTCATGTTACAATTTAGTCAATAAAGGCCTCCTACTAGACCGAAACTGAGTGCTTTAACGGTCGCCGTTCGGCCCCACGACCTCCGAGAGGCTTGGAAGAGGCCTCCCCTGAAAGCTGGATTCCCACCGATCATTTGTTTCAAATCTTCGCCCAGTAGATGAAATGTAGGCGCTAAAAAGTCCTGCCAAAATCACATAGGTCGTCATGTTACAATTTAGTCAATAAAGGCCAACTACTGGAGAGAAACCGAGTGCTTTGACGCTCGCCGTTCGCCCCCACAGCCGTCCAGAGACTCGGGGGAGGCTTCCCCTGAAAGCTGATTCCCACCGATCGTTTGTTTAAAATCTTAGCCCACTAGCTCAAAAGTAAGCGCTAAAAAGTCCTGCCAAAGTCACATAGGTCGTCATGTTACAATTTAGTCAATAAAAGCCTACTCCTGGAGCGAAACCGAGTGCTTTGACGCTCACCGTTCGGCCTCACGAGCTCCGAGAGGCTTGGAAGAGGCCTCCCTTTAAAGCTGGATTCCCAAGGCTTGTCTGTGTAAATTCCTAGCCCGCTAGGCAGAAACTAGGCGACCTAAAGTCGTGCCGAAGTCAAATCGGTCGTCATGGTACTCGAGCGAAACTGAGTGCTTTAACGCTAGCCGCTCGGCCCCACAGCCGTCCAGAGACTCGGGGGAGGACTCCCCTGAAAGCTGGATTCCCACCGATCGTTTGTTTAAAATCTTCGCCCAGTAGCTGAAAAGTAGGCGCTAAAAAGTCCTGCCAAAATCACATAGGTCGTCATGTTACAATTTAGTCAATAAAGGCCTACTACTGGACCGAAACTGAGTGCTTTAACGCTCGCCACTCTGCCCCACAGCCGTCCAGAGACTCGGGGGAGGCGTCCCCTGAAAGCTGGATTCCCACCGATCGTTTGTTTTAAATTTTAGCCCACTAGCTCAAAAGTAGGCGCTAAAAAGTCATGCCAAAGTCACATAGGTCGTCATGTTACAATTTAGTCAATAAAGGCCTACTACTGGAGCAAAAACGAGTGCTTTGACGCTCGCCGTTCGGCCCCACGACCTCCGAGAGGCTTGGAAGAGGCCTCCCCTGAAAGCTGGATTCCCACCGATCGTTTGTTTCAAATCTTTGCCCAGTAGATGAAAAGTAGGCGCTAAAAAGTCCTGCCAAAATCACATAGGTCGTCATGTTACAATTTAGTCAATAAAAGCCTACTCCTGGAGCGAAACCGAGTGCTTTGACGCTCACCGTTCGGCCTCACGAGCTCCGAGAGGCTTGGAAGAGGCCTCCCTTGAAAGCTGGATTCCCAAGGCTTGTCTGTGTAAATTCCTAGCCCGCTAGGCAGAAACTAGGCGACCTAAAGTCGTGCCGAAGTCAAATCGGTCGTCATGGTACTCGAGCGAAACTGAGTGCTGTAACGCTAGCCGCTCGGCCCCACAGCCGTCCAGAGACTCGCGGGAGGCCTCCCCTGAAAGCTGGATTCCCACCGATCGTTTGTTTCAAATCTTAGCCCAGTAGCTGAAAAGTAGGCGCTAAAAAGTCCTGCCAAAATCACATAGGTCGTCATGTTACAATTTAGCCAATAAAGGCCTCCTACTGGACCGAAACTGAATGCAATAACGCTCGCCGCTCGGCCCCAAAGCCGTCCAGAGTCTCGGGGGAGGCCTCCCCTGAAAGCTGGATTCCCACCGATCGTTTGTTTCAAATCTTAGCCCACTGGCTCTAAAGTAAGCGCTAAAAAGTCCTGCCAAAGTCACATAGGTCGTCATGTTACAATTTAGTCAATAAAGGCCTACTACTGGAGCGAAACAGAGTGCTTTGACGCTCGCCGTTCGGCCCCACGACCTCTGAGAGGCTTGGAAGAGGCCTCCCCTGAAAGCTGGATTCCCACTAATCGTTTGTTTTAAATCTTAGCCCACTAGCTCAAACGTAAGCGCTAAAAAGTCCTGCCAAAATCACAAAGGTCGTCATGTTACAATTTAGTCAACAAAGGCCTCCTACTGGACCGAAACTGAGTGCTTTAACGCTCGCCGCTCGGCCCCACAGCCGTCCAGAGACTCGGGGGAGGCCTCCCCTGAAAGCTGGATTCCCACCGATCGTTTATTTCAAATCTTAGCCCAGTAGCTGAAAAGTAGGCGCTAAAAAGTCCTGCCAAAATCACAAAGGTCGTCATGTTACAATTTAGTCAACAAAGGCCTCCTACTGGACCGAAACTGAGTGCTTTAACGCTCGCCGCTCGGCCCCACAGCCGTCCAGAGACTCGGGGGAGGCCTCCCCTGAAAGCTGGATTCCCACCGATCGTTTGTTTCAAATCTTAGCCCAGTAGCTGAAAAGTAGGCGCTAAAAAGTCCTGCCAAAATCATATAGGTCGTCATGTTACAATTTAGTCAATAAAGGCCGCCTACTGGACCGAAACTGAGTGCTTTAACGCTCGCCACTCGGCCCCACAGCCGTCCAGAGACTCGGGGGAGGCCTCCCCTGAAAGCTGGATTCCCAAGGCTTGTCTGTGTAAATTCCTAGCCCGCTAGGCAGAAATTAGGTGACCTATAATCGTGCCGAAGTCAAATCGGTCGTCATGGTACTCGAGCGAAACTGAGTGCTTTAACGCTCGCCGCTCGGCCCCACAGCCGTCGAGAGACTCGGGGGAGGCCTCCCCTGAAAGCTGGATTCCCACTGATCGTTTGTTTTAAATCTTAGCCCACTAGCTCAAACGTAAGCGCTAAAAAGTCCTGCCAAAGTCACATAGGTCGTCATGTTACAATTTAGTCAACAAAGGCCTCCTACTGGACCGAAACTGAGTGCTTTAACGCTCGCCGCTCGGCCCCACAGCCGTCCAGAGACTCGGGGGAGGCCTCCCCTGAAAGCTGGATTCCCACCGATCGTTTGTTTCAAATCTTAGCCCACTGGCTCTAAAGTAAGCGCTAAAAAGTCCTGCCAAAGTCACATAGGTCGTCATGTTACAATTTAGTCAATAAAGGCCTACTACTGGAGCGAAACAGAGAGCTTTGACGCTCGCCGTTCGGCCCCACGACCTCTGAGAGGCTTGGAAGAGGCCTCCCCTGAAAGCTGGATTCCCACCGATCGTTTGTTTAAAATCTTCGCCCAGTAGCTGAAAAGTAGGCGGTAAAAAGTCCTGCCAAAATCACATAGGTCGTCATGTTACAATTTAGTCAATAAAGGCCTACTACTGGACCGAAACTGAGTGCTTTAACGCTCGCCACTCTGCCCCACAGCCGTCCAGAGACTCGGGGGAGGCGTCCCCTGAAAGCTGGATTCCCACCGATCGTTTGTTTTAAATCTTAGCCCACTAGCTCAAAAGTAGGCGCTAAAAAGTCATGCCAAAGTCACATAGGTCGTCATGTTACAATTTAGTCAATAAAGGCCTACTACTGGAGCGAAAACGAGTGCTTTGACGCTCGCCGTTCGGCCCCACGACCTCCGAGAGGCTTGGAAGAGGCCTCCCCTGAAAGCTGGATTCCCACCGATCGTTTGTTTCAAATCTTCGCCCAGTAGATGAAATGTAGGCGCTAAAAAGTCCTGCCAAAATCACATAGGTCGTCATGTTACAATTTAGTCAATAAAGGCCAACTACTGGAGAGAAACCGAGTGCTTTGACGCTCGCCGTTCGCCCCCAAAGCCGTCCAGAGACTCGGGGGAGGCCTCCCCTGAAAGCTGGATTCCCACCGATCGTTGGTTTAAAATCTTAGCCCACTAGCTCAAACGTAAGCGCTAAAAAGTCCTGACAAAGTCACATAGGTCGTCATGTTACAATTTAGTCAATAAAAGCCTACTCCTGGAGCGAAACCGAGTGCTTTGACGCTCACCGTTCGGCCTCACGAGCTCCGAGAGGCTTGGAAGAGGCCTCCCTTGAAAGCTGGATTCCCAAGGCTTGTCTGTGTAAATTCCTAGCCCGCTAGGCAGAAACTAGGCGACCTAAAGTCGTGCCGAAGTCAAATCGGTCGTCATGGTACTCGAGCGAAACTGAGCGCTTTAACGCTAGCCGCTCGGCCCCACAGCCGTCCAGAGACTCGGGGGAGGACTCCCCTGAAAGCTGGATTCCCACCGATCGTTTGTTTCAAATCTTAGCGCACTAGGTCAAAAGTAAGCGCTAAAAAGTCCTGCCAAAGTCACATAGGTTGTCATGTTACAATTTAGTCAATAAAGGCCTACTACTGGAGCGAAACCGAGTGCTTTGACGCTCGCCGTTCGGGCCCACGACCTCCGAGAGGCTTGGAAGAGGCCTCCCCTGAAAGCTGGATTCCCACCGATCGTTTGTATCAAATCTTCGCCCAGTAGCTGAAAAGTAGGCGCTAAAAAGTCCTGCCAAAATCACATAGGTCGTCATGTTACAATTTAGTCAATAAAGGCCTCCTACTGGACCGAAACTGAGTGCTTTGACGCTCGCCGTTCGGGCCCACGACCTCCGAGACGCTTGGAAGAGGCCTCCCCTGAAAGCTGGATTCCCACCGATCGTTTGTTCAAAAATCTTCGCCCAGTAGCTGAAAAGTAGGCGCTAAAAAGTCCTGCCAAAATCACATAGGTCGTCATGTTACAATTTAGTCAATAAAGGCCTACTACTGGACCGAAACTGAGTGCTTTAACGCTCGCCACTCTGCCCCACAGCCGTCCAGAGACTCGGGGGAGGGGTCCCCTGAAAGCTGGATTCCCACCGATCGTTTGTTTTAAATCTTAGCCCACTAGCTCAAACGTAAGCGCTAAAAAGTCCTGCCAAAGTCACATAGGGCGTCATGTTACAATTTAGTCAATAAAGGCCTACTAATGGAGAGAAACAGAGTGCTTTGACGCTCGCTGTTCGGCCCCACAGCTGTCCAGAGACTCGGGGGAGGCCTCCCCTGAAAGCTGGATTCCCACCGATCGTTTGTTTTAAATCTTAGCCCACTAGCGCAAATGTAAGCGCTAAAAAGTCCTGCCAAAATCACATAGGTCGTCATGTTACAATTTAGTCAATAAAGGCCTACTACTGGAGCGAAACCGAGTGCTTTGACGCTCGCCGTTCGGCCCCACGACCTCTGAGAGGCTTGGAAGAGGCCTCCCCTGAAAGCTGGATTCACACTAATCGTTTGTTTTAAATCTTAGCCCACTAGCTCAAACGTAAGCGCTAAAAAGTCCTGCCAAAATCACAAAGGTCGTCATGTTACAATTTAGTCAACAAAGGCCTCCTACTGGACCGAAACTGAGTGCTTTAACGCTCGCCGCTCGGCCCCACAGCCGTCCAGAGACTCGGGGGAGGCCTCCCCTGAAAGCTGGATTCCCACCGATCGTTTGTTTCAAATCTTAGCCCACTGGCTCTAAAGTAAGCGCTAAAAAGTCCTGCCAAAGTCACATAGGTCGTCATGTTACAATTTAGTCAATAAAGGCCTACTACTGGAGCGAAACAGAGTGCTTTGACGCTCGCCGTTCGGCCCCACGACCTCTGAGAGGCTTGGAAGAGGCCTCCCCTGAAAGTTGGATTCCCACCGATCGTTTGTTTCAAATCTTAGCCCAGTAGCTGAAAAGTAGGCGCGAAAAAGTCCTGCCAAAATCACATAGGTCGTCATGTTACAATTTAGTCAATAAAGGCCTCCTACTGGACCGAAACTGAGTGCTTTAACGCTCGCCGCTCGGCCCCACAGCCGTCCAGAGACTCGGGGAAGGCCTCCCCTGAAAGCTGGATTCCCACCGATCGTTTGTTTAAAATCTTCGCCCAGTAGCTGAAAAGTAGGCGCTAAAAAGTCCTGCCAAAATCACATAGGTCGTCATGTTACAATTTAGTCAATAAAGGCCTACTACTGGACCGAAACTGAGTGCTTTAACGCTCGCCACTCTGCCCCACAGCCGTCCAGAGACTCGGGGGAGGCGTCCCCTGAAAGCTGGATTCCCACCGATCGTTTGTTTCAAATCTTAGCGCACTAGGTCAAAAGTAAGCGCTAAAAAGTCCTGCCAAAGTCACATAGGTTGTCATGTTACAATTTAGTCAATAAAGGCCTACTACTGGAGCGAAACCGAGTGCTTTGACGCTCGCCGTTCGGGCCCACGACCTCCGAGAGGCTTGGAAGAGGCCTCCCCTGAAAGCTGGATTCCCACCGATCGTTTGTATCAAATCTTCGCCCAGTAGCTGAAAAGTAGGCGCTAAAAAGTCCTGCCAAAATCACATAGGTCGTCATGTTACAATTTAGTCAATAAAGGCCTCCTACTGGACCGAAACTGAGTGCTTTGACGCTCGCCGTTCGGGCCCACGACCTCCGAGACGCTTGGAAGAGGCCTCCCCTGAAAGCTGGATTCCCACCGATCGTTTGTTCAAAAATCTTCGCCCAGTAGCTGAAAAGTAGGCGCTAAAAAGTCCTGCCAAAATCACATAGGTCGTCATGTTACAATTTAGTCAATAAAGGCCTACTACTGGACCGAAACTGAGTGCTTTAACGCTCGCCACTCTGCCCCACAGCCGTCCAGAGACTCGGGGGAGGGGTCCCCTGAAAGCTGGATTCCCACCGATCGTTTGTTTTAAATCTTAGCCCACTAGCTCAAACGTAAGCGCTAAAAAGTCCTGCCAAAGTCACATAGGGCGTCATGTTACAATTTAGTCAATAAAGGCCTACTAATGGAGAGAAACAGAGTGCTTTGACGCTCGCTGTTTGGCCCCACAGCTGTCCAGAGACTCGGGGGAGGCCTCCCCTGAAAGCTGGATTCCCACCGATCGTTTGTTTTAAATCTTAGCCCACTAGCGCAAATGTAAGCGCTAAAAAGTCCTGCCAAAATCACATAGGTCGTCATGTTACAATTTAGTCAATAAAGGCCTACTACTGGAGCGAAACCGAGTGCTTTGACGCTCGCCGTTCGGCCCCACGACCTCTGAGAGGCTTGGAAGAGGCCTCCCCTGAAAGCTGGATTCACACTAATCGTTTGTTTTAAATCTTAGCCCACTAGCTCAAACGTAAGCGCTAAAAAGTCCTGCCAAAATCACAAAGGTCGTCATGTTACAATTTAGTCAACAAAGGCCTCCTACTGGACCGAAACTGAGTGCTTTAACGCTCGCCGCTCGGCCCCACAGCCGTCCAGAGACTCGGGGGAGGCCTCCCCTGAAAGCTGGATTCCCACCGATCGTTTGTTTCAAATCTTAGCCCACTGGCTCTAAAGTAAGCGCTAAAAAGTCCTGCCAAAGTCACATAGGTCGTCATGTTACAATTTAGTCAATAAAGGCCTACTACTGGAGCGAAACAGAGTGCTTTGACGCTCGCCGTTCGGCCCCACGACCTCTGAGAGGCTTGGAAGAGGCCTCCCCTGAAAGTTGGATTCCCACCGATCGTTTGTTTCAAATCTTAGCCCAGTAGCTGAAAAGTAGGCGCGAAAAAGTCCTGCCAAAATCACATAGGTCGTCATGTTACAATTTAGTCAATAAAGGCCTCCTACTGGACCGAAACTGAGTGCTTTAACGCTCGCCGCTCGGCCCCACAGCCGTCCAGAGACTCGGGGAAGGCCTCCCCTGAAAGCTGGATTCCCACCGATCGTTTGTTTAAAATCTTCGCCCAGTAGCTGAAAAGTAGGCGCTAAAAAGTCCTGCCAAAATCACATAGGTCGTCATGTTACAATTTAGTCAATAAAGGCCTACTACTGGACCGAAACTGAGTGCTTTAACGCTCGCCACTCTGCCCCACAGCCGTCCAGAGACTCGGGGGAGGCGTCCCCTGAAAGCTGGATTCCCACCGATCGTTTGTTTTAAATCTTAGCCCACTAGCTCAAAAGTAGGCGCTAAAAAGTCATGCCAAAGTCACATAGGTCGTCATGTTACAATTTAGTCAATAAAGGCCTACTACTGGAGCGAAAACGAGTGCTTTGACGCTCGCCGTTCGGCCCCACGACCTCCGAGAGGCTTGGAAGAGGCCTCCCCTGAAAGCTGGATTCCCACCGATCGTTTGTTTCAAATCTTCGCCCAGTAGAGTAAATGTAGGCGCTAAAAAGTCCTGCCAAAATCACATAGGTCGTCATGTTACAATTTAGTCAATAAAGGCCAACTACTGGAGAGAAACCGAGTGCTTTGATGCTCGCCGTTCGCCCCCAAAGCCGTCCAGAGACTCGGGGGAGGCCTCCCCTGAAAGCTGGATTCCCACCGATCGTTGGTTTAAAATCTTAGCCCAGTAGCTGAAAACTAGGCGCAAAAAAGTCCTGCCAAAGTCACATAGGTCGTCATGTTACAATTTAGTCAATAAAGGCCTACTACTGGAGCGAAACCGATTGCTTTGATGCTCGCCGTTAGGCCCCACGACCTCTGAGAGGCTTGGAAGTGGCCTCCCCTGAAAGCTGGATTCCCAAGGATGGTCTGTGTGAATTCCTAGCCCGCTAGACTGAAATTAAGCGACCTAAAGTCGTGCCGAAGTCAAATCGGTCGTCAGGGTACTCGAGCGAAACCGAGTGCTTTGACGCTCGCCGTTCGCCCCCACAGCCGTCCAGAGACTCGGGGGAGGCCTCCCCTGAAAGCTGGATTCCCAAGGCTTGTCTGTGTAAATTCCTAGCCCGCTAGGCAGAAATTAGGCGACCTATAATCGTGCCGAAGTCAAATCGGTCGTCATGGTACTCGAGCGAAACTGAGTGCTTTAACGCTCGCCGCTCGTCCCCACAGCCGTCCAGAGACTCGGGGGAGGCCTCCCCTGAAAGCTGGATTCCCACCGATCGTTTGTTTCAAATCTTAGCCCAGTAGCTAAAAAGTAGGCGCAAAAAAGTCCTGCCAAAGTCACATAGGTCGTCATGTTACAATTTAGTCAATAAAGGCCTACTACTGGAGCGAAACCGATTGCTTTGACGCTCGCCGTTCGGCCCCACGACCTCTGAGAGGCTTGGAAGAGGCCTCCCCTGAAAGCTGGATTCTCACCGATCGTTTGTTTCAAATCTTAGCCCAGTAGCTGGAAAGTAGGCGCGAAAAAGTCCTGCCAAAGTCACATAAGTCGTCATGTTACAATTTAGTCAATAAAGGCCTACTACTGGAGCGAAACCGAGTGCTTTGACGCTCGCCGTTCGGCCCCACGACCTCTGAGAGGCTTGGAAGAGGCCTCCCCTGAAAGCTGGATTCCCACTAATCGTTTGTTTTAAATCTTAGCCCACTAGCTCAAACGTAAGCGCTAAAAAGTCCTGCCAAAATCACATAGGTCGTCATGTTACAATTTACTCAATAAAGGCCAACTACTGGAGAGAAACCGAGTGCTTTGACGCTCGCCGTTCGGCCCCACAGCCGTCCAGAGACTCGCGGGAGGCCTCCCCTGAAAGCTGGATTCCCACCGATCGTTTGTTTCAAATCTTAGCCCAGTAGCTGAAAAGTAGGTGCTAAAAAGTCCTGCCAAAATCACATAGGTCGTCATGTTACAATTTAGCCAATAAAGGCCTCCTACTGGACCGAAACTGAATGCAATAACGCTCGCCGCTCGGCCCCACAGCCGTCCAGAGACTCGGGGAAGGCCTCCCCTGAAAGCTGGATTCCCACCGATCGTTTGTTTCAAATCTTCGCCCAGTAGCTGAAAAGTAGGCGCTAAAAAGTCCTGCCAAAATCACATAGGTCGTCATGTTACAATTTAATCAATAAAGGCCAACTACTGGAGAGAAACCGAGTGCTTTGACGCTCGCCGTTCGCCCCCACAGCCGTCCAGAGACTCGGGGGAGGCCTCCCCTGAAAGCTGGATTCCCAAGGCTTGTCTGTGTAAATTCCTAGCCCGCTAGGCAGAAATTAGGCGACCTATAATCGTGCCGAAGTCAAATCGGTCGTCATGGTACTCGAGCGAAACTGAGTGCTTTAACGCTCGCCGCTCGTCCCCACAGCCGTCCAGAGACTCGGGGGAGGCCTCCCCTGAAAGCTGGATTCCCACCGATCGTTTGTTTCAAATCTTAGCCCAGTAGCTAAAAAGTAGGCGCAAAAAAGTCCTGCCAAAATCACGTAGGTCGTCATGTTACAATTTAGTCAATAAAGGCCAACTACTGGAGAGAAACCGAATGCTATGACGCTCGCCGTTCGGCCCCACGACCTCCGAGAGGCTTGGAAGAGGCCTCCCCTGAAAGCTGGATTCCCACCGATCGTTTGTTTCAAATCTTCGCCCAGTAGATGAAATGTAGGCGCTAAAAAGTCCTGCCAAAATCACATAGGTCGTCATGTTACAATTTAGTCAATAAAGGCCAACTACTGGAGAGAAACCGAGTGCTTTGACGCTCGCCGTTCGCCCCCAAAGCCGTCCAGAGACTCGGGGGAGGCCTCCCCTGAAAGCTGGATTCCCACCGATCGTTGGTTTAAAATCTTAGCCCACTAGCTCAAACGTAAGCGCTAAAAAGTCCTGACAAAGTCACATAGGTCGTCATGTTACAATTTAGTCAATAAAAGCCTACTCCTGGAGCGAAACCGAGTGCTTTGACGCTCACCGTTCGGCCTCACGAGCTCCGAGAGGCTTGGAAGAGGCCTCCCTTGAAAGCTGGATTCCCAAGGCTTGTCTGTGTAAATTCCTAGCCCGCTAGGCAGAAACTAGGCGACCTAAAGTCGTGCCGAAGTCAAATCGGTCGTCATGGTACTCGAGCGAAACTGAGCGCTTTAACGCTAGCCGCTCGGCCCCACAGCCGTCCAGAGACTCGGGGGAGGACTCCCCTGAAAGCTGGATTCCCACCGATCGTTTGTTTCAAATCTTAGCGCACTAGGTCAAAAGTAAGCGCTAAAAAGTCCTGCCAAAGTCACATAGGTTGTCATGTTACAATTTAGTCAATAAAGGCCTACTACTGGAGCGAAACCGAGTGCTTTGACGCTCGCCGTTCGGGCCCACGACCTCCGAGAGGCTTGGAAGAGGCCTCCCCTGAAAGCTGGATTCCCACCGATCGTTTGTATCAAATCTTCGCCCAGTAGCTGAAAAGTAGGCGCTAAAAAGTCCTGCCAAAATCACATAGGTCGTCATGTTACAATTTAGTCAATAAAGGCCTCCTACTGGACCGAAACTGAGTGCTTTGACGCTCGCCGTTCGGGCCCACGACCTCCGAGACGCTTGGAAGAGGCCTCCCCTGAAAGCTGGATTCCCACCGATCGTTTGTTCAAAAATCTTCGCCCAGTAGCTGAAAAGTAGGGGCTAAAAAGTCCTGCCAAAATCACATAGGTCGTCATGTTACAATTTAGTCAATAAAGGCCTACTACTGGACCGAAACTGAGTGCTTTAACGCTCGCCACTCTGCCCCACAGCCGTCCAGAGACTCGGGGGAGGGGTCCCCTGAAAGCTGGATTCCCACCGATCGTTTGTTTTAAATCTTAGCCCACTAGCTCAAACGTAAGCGCTAAAAAGTCCTGCCAAAGTCACATAGGGCGTCATGTTACAATTTAGTCAATAAAGGCCTACTAATGGAGAGAAACAGAGTGCTTTGACGCTCGCTGTTCGGCCCCACAGCTGTCCAGAGACTCGGGGGAGGCCTCCCCTGAAAGCTGGATTCCCACCGATCGTTTGTTTTAAATCTTAGCCCACTAGCGCAAATGTAAGCGCTAAAAAGTCCTGCCAAAATCACATAGGTCGTCATGTTACAATTTAGTCAATAAAGGCCTACTACTGGAGCGAAACCGAGTGCTTTGACGCTCGCCGTTCGGCCCCACGACCTCTGAGAGGCTTGGAAGAGGCCTCCCCTGAAAGCTGGATTCACACTAATCGTTTGTTTTAAATCTTAGCCCACTAGCTCAAACGTAAGCGCTAAAAAGTCCTGCCAAAATCACAAAGGTCGTCATGTTACAATTTAGTCAACAAAGGCCTCCTACTGGACCGAAACTGAGTGCTTTAACGCTCGCCGCTCGGCCCCACAGCCGTCCAGAGACTCGGGGGAGGCCTCCCCTGAAAGCTGGATTCCCACCGATCGTTTGTTTCAAATCTTAGCCCACTGGCTCTAAAGTAAGCGCTAAAAAGTCCTGCCAAAGTCACATAGGTCGTCATGTTACAATTTAGTCAATAAAGGCCTACTACTGGAGCGAAACAGAGTGCTTTGACGCTCGCCGTTCGGCCCCACGACCTCTGAGAGGCTTGGAAGAGGCCTCCCCTGAAAGTTGGATTCCCACCGATCGTTTGTTTCAAATCTTAGCCCAGTAGCTGA
This sequence comes from Phycodurus eques, assembly GCF_024500275.1. Classification (NCBI taxonomy): domain Eukaryota; kingdom Metazoa; phylum Chordata; class Actinopteri; order Syngnathiformes; family Syngnathidae; genus Phycodurus; species Phycodurus eques. The sequence continues at coordinate 23,011 of NW_026904322.1, read as the reverse complement.
AAAGTAGGCGCGAAAAAGTCCTGCCAAAATCACATAGGTCGTCATGTTACAATTTAGTCAATAAAGGCCTCCTACTGGACCGAAACTGAGTGCTTTAACGCTCGCCGCTCGGCCCCACAGCCGTCCAGAGACTCGGGGAAGGCCTCCCCTGAAAGCTGGATTCCCACCGATCGTTTGTTTAAAATCTTCGCCCAGTAGCTGAAAAGTAGGCGCTAAAAAGTCCTGCCAAAATCACATAGGTCGTCATGTTACAATTTAGTCAATAAAGGCCTACTACTGGACCGAAACTGAGTGCTTTAACGCTCGCCACTCTGCCCCACAGCCGTCCAGAGACTCGGGGGAGGCGTCCCCTGAAAGCTGGATTCCCACCGATCGTTTGTTTTAAATCTTAGCCCACTAGCTCAAAAGTAGGCGCTAAAAAGTCATGCCAAAGTCACATAGGTCGTCATGTTACAATTTAGTCAATAAAGGCCTACTACTGGAGCGAAAACGAGTGCTTTGACGCTCGCCGTTCGGCCCCACGACCTCCGAGAGGCTTGGAAGAGGCCTCCCCTGAAAGCTGGATTCCCACCGATCGTTTGTTTCAAATCTTCGCCCAGTAGAGTAAATGTAGGCGCTAAAAAGTCCTGCCAAAATCACATAGGTCGTCATGTTACAATTTAGTCAATAAAGGCCAACTACTGGAGAGAAACCGAGTGCTTTGATGCTCGCCGTTCGCCCCCAAAGCCGTCCAGAGACTCGGGGGAGGCCTCCCCTGAAAGCTGGATTCCCACCGATCGTTGGTTTAAAATCTTAGCCCAGTAGCTGAAAACTAGGCGCAAAAAAGTCCTGCCAAAGTCACATAGGTCGTCATGTTACAATTTAGTCAATAAAGGCCTACTACTGGAGCGAAACCGATTGCTTTGATGCTCGCCGTTAGGCCCCACGACCTCTGAGAGGCTTGGAAGTGGCCTCCCCTGAAAGCTGGATTCCCAAGGATGGTCTGTGTGAATTCCTAGCCCGCTAGACTGAAATTAAGCGACCTAAAGTCGTGCCGAAGTCAAATCGGTCGTCAGGGTACTCGAGCGAAACCGAGTGCTTTGACGCTCGCCGTTCGCCCCCACAGCCGTCCAGAGACTCGGGGGAGGCCTCCCCTGAAAGCTGGATTCCCAAGGCTTGTCTGTGTAAATTCCTAGCCCGCTCGGCAGAAATTAGGCGACCTATAATCGTGCCGAAGTCAAATCGGTCGTCATGGTACTCGAGCGAAACTGAGTGCTTTAACGCTCGCCGCTCGTCCCCACAGCCGTCCAGAGACTCGGGGGAGGCCTCCCCTGAAAGCGGGATTCCCACCGATCGTTTGTTTCAAATCTTAGCCCAGTAGCTAAAAAGTAGGCGCAAAAAAGTCCTGCCAAAGTCACATAGGTCGTCATGTTACAATTTAGTCAATAAAGGCCTACTACTGGAGCGAAACCGATTGCTTTGACGCTCGCCGTTCGGCCCCACGACCTCTGAGAGGCTTGGAAGAGGCCTCCCCTGAAAGCTGGATTCTCACCGATCGTTTGTTTCAAATCTTAGCCCAGTAGCTGGAAAGTAGGCGCGAAAAAGTCCTGCCAAAGTCACATAGGTCGTCATGTTACAATTTAGTCAATAAAGGCCTACTACTGGAGCGAAACAGAGTGCTTTGACGCTCACCGTTCGGCCTCACGAGCTCCGAGAGGCTTGGAAGAGGCCTCCCTTGAAAGCTGGATTCCCAAGGCTTGTCTGTGTAAATTCCTAGCCCGCTAGGCAGAAACTAGGCGACCTAAAGTCGTGCCGAAGTCAAATCGGTCGTCATGGTACTCGAGCGAAACTGAGCGCTTTAACGCTAGCCGCTCGGCCCCACAGCCGTCCAGAGACTCGGGGGAGGACTCCCCTGAAAGCTGGATTCCCACCGATCGTTTGTTTCAAATCTTAGCGCACTAGGTCAAAAGTAAGCGCTAAAAAGTCCTGCCAAAGTCACATAGGTTGTCATGTTACAATTTAGTCAATAAAGGCCTACTACTGGAGCGAAACCGAGTGCTTTGACGCTCGCCGTTCGGGCCCACGACCTCCGAGAGGCTTGGAAGAGGCCTCCCCTGAAAGCTGGATTCCCACCGATCGTTTGTATCAAATCTTCGCCCAGTAGCTGAAAAGTAGGCGCTAAAAAGTCCTGCCAAAATCACATAGGTCGTCATGTTACAATTTAGTCAATAAAGGCCTCCTACTGGACCGAAACTGAGTGCTTTGACGCTCGCCGTTCGGGCCCACGACCTCCGAGACGCTTGGAAGAGGCCTCCCCTGAAAGCTGGATTCCCACCGATCGTTTGTTCAAAATCTTCGCCCAGTAGCTGAAAAGTAGGGGCTAAAAAGTCCTGCCAAAATCACATAGGTCGTCATGTTACAATTTAGTCAATAAAGGCCTACTACTGGACCGAAACTGAGTGCTTTAACGCTCGCCACTCTGCCCCACAGCCGTCCAGAGACTCGGGGGAGGGGCTCCCCTGAAAGCTGGATTCCCACCGATCGTTTGTTTTAAATCTTAGCCCAGTAGCTGAAAACTAGGCGCAAAAAAGTCCTGCCAAAGTCACATAGGTCGTCATGTTACAATTTTAGTCAATAAAGGCCTACTACTGGAGCGAAACCGATTGCTTTGATGCTCGCCGTTAGGCCCCACGACCTCTGAGAGGCTTGGAAGTGGCCTCCCCTGAAAGCTGGATTCCCAAGGATGGTCTGTGTGAATTCCTAGCCCGCTAGACTGAAATTAAGCGACCTAAAGTCGTGCCGAAGTCAAATCGGTCGTCAGGGTACTCGAGCGAAACCGAGTGCTTTGACGCTCGACGTTCGCCCCCACAGCCGTCCAGAGACTCGGGGGAGGCCTCCCCTGAAAGCTGGATTCCCAAGGCTTGTCTGTGTAAATTCCTAGCCCGCTCGGCAGAAATTAGGCGACCTATAATCGTGCCGAAGTCAAATCGGTCGTCATGGTACTCGAGCGAAACTGAGTGCTTTAACGCTCGCCGCTCGTCCCCACAGCCGTCCAGAGACTCGGGGGAGGCCTCCCCTGAAAGCTGGATTCCCACCGATCGTTTGTTTCAAATCTTAGCCCAGTAGCTAAAAAGTAGGCGCAAAAAAGTCCTGCCAAAATCACGTAGGTCGTCATGTTACAATTTAGTCAATAAAGGCCAACTACTGGAGAGAAACCGAATGCTATGACGCTCGCCGTTCGGCCCCACGACCTCCGAGAGGCTTGGAAGAGGCCTCCCCTGAAAGCTGGATTCCCACCGATCGTTTGTTTCAAATCTTCGCCCAGTAGATGAAATGTAGGCGCTAAAAAGTCCTGCCAAAATCACATAGGTCGTCATGTTACAATTTAGTCAATAAAGGCCAACTACTGGAGAGAAACCGAGTGCTTTGACGCTCGCCGTTCGCCCCCAAAGCCGTCCAGAGACTCGGGGGAGGCCTCCCCTGAAAGCTGGATTCCCACCGATCGTTGGTTTAAAATCTTAGCCCACTAGCTCAAACGTAAGCGCTAAAAAGTCCTGACAAAGTCACATAGGTCGTCATGTTACAATTTAGTCAATAAAAGCCTACTCCTGGAGCGAAACCGAGTGCTTTGACGCTCACCGTTCGGCCTCACGAGCTCCGAGAGGCTTGGAAGAGGCCTCCCTTGAAAGCTGGATTCCCAAGGCTTGTCTGTGTAAATTCCTAGCCCGCTAGGCAGAAACTAGGCGACCTAAAGTCGTGCCGAAGTCAAATCGGTCGTCATGGTACTCGAGCGAAACTGAGCGCTTTAACGCTAGCCGCTCGGCCCCACAGCCGTCCAGAGACTCGGGGGAGGACTCCCCTGAAAGCTGGATTCCCACCGATCGTTTGTTTCAAATCTTAGCGCACTAGGTCAAAAGTAAGCGCTAAAAAGTCCTGCCAAAGTCACATAGGTTGTCATGTTACAATTTAGTCAATAAAGGCCTACTACTGGAGCGAAACCGAGTGCTTTGACGCTCGCCGTTCGGGCCCACGACCTCCGAGAGGCTTGGAAGAGGCCTCCCCTGAAAGCTGGATTCCCACCGATCGTTTGTATCAAATCTTCGCCCAGTAGCTGAAAAGTAGGCGCTAAAAAGTCCTGCCAAAATCACATAGGTCGTCATGTTACAATTTAGTCAATAAAGGCCTCCTACTGGACCGAAACTGAGTGCTTTGACGCTCGCCGTTCGGGCCCACGACCTCCGAGACGCTTGGAAGAGGCCTCCCCTGAAAGCTGGATTCCCACCGATCGTTTGTTCAAAAATCTTCGCCCAGTAGCTGAAAAGTAGGCGCTAAAAAGTCCTGCCAAAATCACATAGGTCGTCATGTTACAATTTAGTCAATAAAGGCCTACTACTGGACCGAAACTGAGTGCTTTAACGCTCGCCACTCTGCCCCACAGCCGTCCAGAGACTCGGGGGAGGGGTCCCCTGAAAGCTGGATTCCCACCGATCGTTTGTTTTAAATCTTAGCCCACTAGCTCAAACGTAAGCGCTAAAAAGTCCTGCCAAAGTCACATAGGGCGTCATGTTACAATTTAGTCAATAAAGGCCTACTAATGGAGAGAAACAGAGTGCTTTGACGCTCGCTGTTCGGCCCCACAGCTGTCCAGAGACTCGGGGGAGGCCTCCCCTGAAAGCTGGATTCCCACCGATCGTTTGTTTTAAATCTTAGCCCACTAGCGCAAATGTAAGCGCTAAAAAGTCCTGCCAAAATCACATAGGTCGTCATGTTACAATTTAGTCAATAAAGGCCTACTACTGGAGCGAAACCGAGTGCTTTGACGCTCGCCGTTCGGCCCCACGACCTCTGAGAGGCTTGGAAGAGGCCTCCCCTGAAAGCTGGATTCACACTAATCGTTTGTTTTAAATCTTAGCCCACTAGCTCAAACGTAAGCGCTAAAAAGTCCTGCCAAAATCACAAAGGTCGTCATGTTACAATTTAGTCAACAAAGGCCTCCTACTGGACCGAAACTGAGTGCTTTAACGCTCGCCGCTCGGCCCCACAGCCGTCCAGAGACTCGGGGGAGGCCTCCCCTGAAAGCTGGATTCCCACCGATCGTTTGTTTCAAATCTTAGCCCACTGGCTCTAAAGTAAGCGCTAAAAAGTCCTGCCAAAGTCACATAGGTCGTCATGTTACAATTTAGTCAATAAAGGCCTACTACTGGAGCGAAACAGAGTGCTTTGACGCTCGCCGTTCGGCCCCACGACCTCTGAGAGGCTTGGAAGAGGCCTCCCCTGAAAGTTGGATTCCCACCGATCGTTTGTTTCAAATCTTAGCCCAGTAGCTGAAAAGTAGGCGCGAAAAAGTCCTGCCAAAATCACATAGGTCGTCATGTTACAATTTAGTCAATAAAGGCCTCCTACTGGACCGAAACTGAGTGCTTTAACGCTCGCCGCTCGGCCCCACAGCCGTCCAGAGACTCGGGGAAGGCCTCCCCTGAAAGCTGGATTCCCACCGATCGTTTGTTTAAAATCTTCGCCCAGTAGCTGAAAAGTAGGCGCTAAAAAGTCCTGCCAAAATCACATAGGTCGTCATGTTACAATTTAGTCAATAAAGGCCTACTACTGGACCGAAACTGAGTGCTTTAACGCTCGCCACTCTGCCCCACAGCCGTCCAGAGACTCGGGGGAGGCGTCCCCTGAAAGCTGGATTCCCACCGATCGTTTGTTTTAAATCTTAGCCCACTAGCTCAAAAGTAGGCGCTAAAAAGTCATGCCAAAGTCACATAGGTCGTCATGTTACAATTTAGTCAATAAAGGCCTACTACTGGAGCGAAAACGAGTGCTTTGACGCTCGCCGTTCGGCCCCACGACCTCCGAGAGGCTTGGAAGAGGCCTCCCCTGAAAGCTGGATTCCCACCGATCGTTTGTTTCAAATCTTCGCCCAGTAGAGTAAATGTAGGCGCTAAAAAGTCCTGCCAAAATCACATAGGTCGTCATGTTACAATTTAGTCAATAAAGGCCAACTACTGGAGAGAAACCGAGTGCTTTGATGCTCGCCGTTCGCCCCCAAAGCCGTCCAGAGACTCGGGGGAGGCCTCCCCTGAAAGCTGGATTCCCACCGATCGTTGGTTTAAAATCTTAGCCCAGTAGCTGAAAACTAGGCGCAAAAAAGTCCTGCCAAAGTCACATAGGTCGTCATGTTACAATTTAGTCAATAAAGGCCTACTACTGGAGCGAAACCGATTGCTTTGATGCTCGCCGTTAGGCCCCACGACCTCTGAGAGGCTTGGAAGTGGCCTCCCCTGAAAGCTGGATTCCCAAGGATGGTCTGTGTGAATTCCTAGCCCGCTAGACTGAAATTAAGCGACCTAAAGTCGTGCCGAAGTCAAATCGGTCGTCAGGGTACTCGAGCGAAACCGAGTGCTTTGACGCTCGCCGTTCGCCCCCACAGCCGTCCAGAGACTCGGGGGAGGCCTCCCCTGAAAGCTGGATTCCCAAGGCTTGTCTGTGTAAATTCCTAGCCCGCTAGGCAGAAATTAGGCGACCTATAATCGTGCCGAAGTCAAATCGGTCGTCATGGTACTCGAGCGAAACTGAGTGCTTTAACGCTCGCCGCTCGTCCCCACAGCCGTCCAGAGACTCGGGGGAGGCCTCCCCTGAAAGCTGGATTCCCACCGATCGTTTGTTTCAAATCTTAGCCCAGTAGCTAAAAAGTAGGCGCAAAAAAGTCCTGCCAAAGTCACATAGGTCGTCATGTTACAATTTAGTCAATAAAGGCCTACTACTGGAGCGAAACCGATTGCTTTGACGCTCGCCGTTCGGCCCCACGACCTCTGAGAGGCTTGGAAGAGGCCTCCCCTGAAAGCTGGATTCTCACCGATCGTTTGTTTCAAATCTTAGCCCAGTAGCTGGAAAGTAGGCGCGAAAAAGTCCTGCCAAAGTCACATAGGTCGTCATGTTACAATTTAGTCAATAAAGGCCTACTACTGGAGCGAAACCGAGTGCTTTGACGCTCGCCGTTCGGCCCCACGACCTCTGAGAGGCTTGGATGAGGCCTCCCCTGAAAGCTGGATTCCCACTAATCGTTTGTTTTAAATCTTAGCCCACTAGCTCAAACGTAAGCGCTAAAAAGTCCTGCCAAAATCACATAGGTCGTCATGTTACAATTTACTCAATAAAGGCCAACTACTGGAGAGAAACCGAGTGCTTTGACGCTCGCCGTTCGGCCCCACAGCCGTCCAGAGACTCGCGGGAGGCCTCCCCTGAAAGCTGGATTCCCACCGATCGTTTGTTTCAAATCTTAGCCCAGTAGCTGAAAAGTAGGTGCTAAAAAGTCCTGCCAAAATCACATAGGTCGTCATGTTACAATTTAGCCAATAAAGGCCTCCTACTGGACCGAAACTGAATGCAATAACGCTCGCCGCTCGGCCCCACAGCCGTCCAGAGACTCGGGGAAGGCCTCCCCTGAAAGCTGGATTCCCACCGATCGTTTGTTTCAAATCTTCGCCCAGTAGCTGAAAAGTAGGCGCTAAAAAGTCCTGCCAAAATCACATAGGTCGTCATGTTACAATTTAATCAATAAAGGCCAACTACTGGAGAGAAACCGAGTGCTTTGACGCTCGCCGTTCGCCCCCACAGCCGTCCAGAGACTCGGGGGAGGCCTCCCCTGAAAGCTGGATTCCCAAGGCTTGTCTGTGTAAATTCCTAGCCCGCTAGGCAGAAATTAGGCGACCTATAATCGTGCCGAAGTCAAATCGGTCGTCATGGTACTCGAGCGAAACTGAGTGCTTTAACGCTCGCCGCTCGTCCCCACAGCCGTCCAGAGACTCGGGGGAGGCCTCCCCTGAAAGCTGGATTCCCACCGATCGTTTGTTTCAAATCTTAGCCCAGTAGCTAAAAAGTAGGCGCAAAAAAGTCCTGCCAAAATCACGTAGGTCGTCATGTTACAATTTAGTCAATAAAGGCCAACTACTGGAGAGAAACCGAATGCTATGACGCTCGCCGTTCGGCCCCACGACCTCCGAGAGGCTTGGAAGAGGCCTCCCCTGAAAGCTGGATTCCCACCGATCGTTTGTTTTAAATCTTAGCCCACTAGCTCAAACGTAAGCGCTAAAAAGTCCTGCCAAAGTCACATAGGGCGTCATGTTACAATTTAGTCAATAAAGGCCTACTAATGGAGAGAAACAGAGTGCTTTGACGCTCGCTGTTCGGCCCCACAGCCTGTCCAGAGACTCGGGGGAGGCCTCCCCTGAAAGCTGGATTCCCACCGATCGTTTGTTTTAAATCTTAGCCCACTAGCGCAAATGTAAGCGCTAAAAAGTCCTGCCAAAGTCACATAGGTCGTCATGTTACAATTTAGTCAATAAAGGCCTACTACTGGAGCGAAACCGAGTGCTTTGACGCTCGCCGTTCGGCCCCACGACCTCTGAGAGGCTTGGAAGAGGCCTCCCCTGAAAGCTGGATTCACACGAATCGTTTGTTTTAAATCTTAGCCCAGCTAGCTCAAACGTAAGGCGCTAAAAAGTCCTGCCAAAATCACATAGGTCGTCATGTTACAATTTAGTCAATAAAGGCCTCCTACTGGACCGAAACGGAGTGCTTTAATGCTCGCCGCTCGGCCCCACAGCCGTCCAGAGACTCGGGGGAGGCCTCCCCTGAAAGCTGGATTCCCACCGATCGTTTGTTTCAAATCTGAGCCAGCTAGCTCAAAAATAAGCACTAAAAAGTCCTGCCAAAATCACATAGGTCGTCATGTTACAATTTAGTCAATAAAGGCCTACTACTGGAGCAAAACCGAGTGCTTTGACGCTCGCCGTTCGGCCCCATGAATTCTGAGAGGCTTGGAAGAGGCCTCCCCTAAAAGCTGGATTCCCACTAATCGTTTGTTTTAAATCTTAGCCCACTAGCTCAAACGTAAGCGCTAAAAATTCCTGCCAAAATCACCTAGGTCGTCATGTTACAATTTACTCAATAAAGGCCAACTACTGGAGAGAAACCGAGTGTTTTGACGCTCGCCGTTCGGCCCCACAGCCGTCCAGAGACTCGCGGGAGGCCTCCCCTGAAAGCTGGATTCCCACCGATCGTTTGTATTAAATCTTAGCCCACTAGCTCAAACGTAAGCGCTAAAAAGTCTTGCCAAAATCACATAGGTCGTCATGTTACAATTTAGTCAAAAAAAGGCCTACTACTGGAGAGAAACCGAGTGCTATGACGCTCGCCGTTTGGCCCCACGGCCTCCGAGAGGCTTGGAAGAGGCCTCCCCTGAAAGCTGGATTCCAACCGATCGTTTGTTTCAAATCTTTGCCCAGTAACTGAAAAGTAGGCGCTACAAAGTCTTGCCAAAATCACATAGGTCGTCATGTTACAATTTACTCAATAAAGGCCTACTACTGGACCGAAACTGAGTGCTTTAACGTTCGCCGTTCGGCCCCACGACCTCTGAGAGGCATGAAAGAGGCCTCCCCTGAAAGCTGGATTCCCAAGGATTGTCTGTGTCAATTCCTAGCCCGCTAGGCTGAAATTAACCGACCTAAAGTCGTGCCGAAGTCAAATCGGTCGTCATGGTACTCGAGCGAAACTGAGTGCTTTAACGCTCGCCGCTCGGCCCCACAGCCGTCCAGAGACTCGGGGGAGGGCTCCCCTGAAAGCTGGATTCCCACCGATCGTGTGTTTCAAATCTTCGCCCAGTAGCTGAAAAGTAGGCGCTAAAAAGTCCTGCCAAAATCACATAGGTCGTCATGTTACAATTTAGTCGATAAAGGCCAACTACTGGAGAGAAACAGAGTGCTTTGACGCTCACCGTTCGGCCTCACGAGCTCCGAGAGGCTCGGAAGAGGCATCCCTTGAAAGCTGGATTCCCAAGGCTTGTCTGTGTCAATTCCTAGCCCGCTAGGCTGAAATTATTCGACCTAAAGCCGTGCCGAAGTCAAATCGGTCGTCATGGTACTCGAGCGAAACTGAGTGCTTTAACGCTCGCCGCTCGGCCCCACAGCCGTCCAGAGACTCGGGGGGGCCTCCCCTGAAAGCTGGATTCCCACCGATCGTTTGTTTCAAATCTTCGCCCACTAGCTCAAAAGTAGGCGCTAAAAGGTCCTGCCAAAGTCACATAGGTTGTCATGTTACAATTTAGTCAATAAAGGCCTACTACTGGAGCGAAACCGAGTGCTTTGACGCTCTCCGTTCGGGCCCACAACCTCCGAGAGGCTTGGAATAGGCCTCCCCTGAAAGCTGGATTCCCACAGATCGTTTCTTTCAAATCTTAGCCCAGTAGCTGAAAAGTAAGTGCTAAAATGTCCTGCCAAAATCACATAGGTCGTCATGTTACAATTTAGTCAATAAAGGCCTCCTACTGGACCGAAACTGAGTGCTTTAAGGCTCGCCGCTCGGCCCCACAGCCGTCCAGGGACTCGGGGGAGGCCTCCCCTGAAAGCTGGATTCCCACCGATCGTTTGTTCCAAATCTTAGCCCACTAGCTCAAAAGTAGGCGCTAAAAAGTCTTGCCAAAATCACATAGGTCGTCATGTTACAATTTAGTCAATAAAGGCCTACTACTGGAGAGAAACCGAGTGCTATGACGCTCGCCGTTCGGCCCCACGACCTTCGAGAGGCTTGGAAGAGGCCTCCCCTGAAAGCTGGATTCCCACCGATCGTTTGTTTCAAATCTTCGCCCAGTAACTGAAAAGTAAACGCTAAAAAGTCCTTCCAAAATCACATAGGTCGTCATGTTACAATTTACTCAATAAAGGCCTACTACTGGAGCGAAACCGAGTGCTTTGACGCTCGCCGTTCGGCCCCACGACCTCTGAGAGGCTTGGAAGAGGCCTCCCCTGAAAGCTGGATTCCCAAGGATTGTCTGTGTGAATTCCTAGCCTGCTAGGCTGAAATTAACCGACCTAAAGTCGTGCCGTAGTCAAATCGGTCGTCAATGTACTCGATCGAGACTGAGTGCTTTAACGCTCGCCCCCACAGCCATCCAGAGACTCGGGGGAGGACTCCCCTGAAAGCTGGATTCCCACCGATCGTTTGTTTCAAATCTTCGCCCACTAGCTCAAAAGTAGGCGCTAAAAGGTCCTGCCAAAGTCACATAGGTTGTCATGTTACAATTTAGTCAATAAAGGCCAACTACTGGAGAGAAACCGAGTGCTTTGACGCTCGCCCCCACAGCGTCCAGAGACTCGGGGGAGGCCTCCCCTGAAAGCTGGATTCCCACCGATCGTTTGTTTCAAATCTTAGCCCACTAGCTCAAAAGTAAGCGCTAAAAAGTCCTGCCAAAATCACATAGGTCGTCATGTTACAATTTAGTCAATAAAGGCCTACTACTGGACCGGAACTGAGTGCTTTAACGCTCGCCACTCTGCCCCAGAGCCGTCCAGAGACTCGGGGGAGGCGTCCCCTGAAAGCTGGATTCCCACCGATCGTTTTTTTCAAATCTTAGCCCACTAGCTCTAAAGTAAGCGCTAAAAAGTCCTGCCAAAGTCACATAGGTCGTCATGTTACAATTTAGTCAATAAAAGCCTTTTACTGGAGCGAAACAAAGTGCTTTGACGCTCGCCGTTCGGCCTCACGAGTTCCGAGAGGCTTGGAAGAGGCCTCCCTTGAAAGCTGGATTCCCAAAGCTTGTCTGTGTAAATTCCTAGCCTGCTAGGTAGAAATTAGGCGACCTAAAGTCGTGCCGAAGTCAAATCGGTCGTCATGGTACTCGAGCGAAACTGAGTGCTTTAACGCTCGCCGGTCGGCCCCACAGCGGTCCAGAGACTCGGGGGAGGCCTCCCATGAAAGCTGGATTCCCACCGATCGTTTGTTTCAAATCTTAGCCCAGTAGCTGAAAAGTAGTCGCAAAAAAGTCCTGCCAAAATCACCTCGGTCGTCATGTTACAATTTACTCAATAAAGGCCTACTACTGGAGAGAAACCAAGTGCTTTGACGCTCACCGTTCGGCCCCACTGCTGTCCAGAGATTCGGGGGAGGCCTCCCCTGAAAGCTGGATTCCCACCGATCGTTTGTTTCAAATCTTAGCCCACTAGCTCAAAAGTAAGCGCTAAAAAGTCCTGCCAAAATCACATAGGTCGTCATGTTACAATTTACTCAATAAAGGCCTACTACTGGAGAGAAACCGAGTGCTTTGACGCTCGCCGTTCGGCCCCACAGCCGTCCAGAGACTCGGGAGAGGCCTCCCATGTAAGCTGGATTCCCACCGATTGTTTGTTTCAAATCTTAGCCCACTAGTTCAAAAGTAGGCGCTAAAAAGTCCTGCCAAAGTCACATAGGTCGTCATGTTACAATTTAGTCAATAAAGGCCGACTACTGGAGCGAAACCGAGTGCTTTGACGCTCGCCCCCACGACCTCCGAGAGGCTTGGAAGATGCCTCTCCTGAAAGCTGGATTCCCACCGATCGTTTGTTTCAAATCTTAGCCCAGTAGCTGAAAAGTAGGCGCAAAAAAGTCCTGCCAAAATCACCTCGGTCGTCATGTTACAATTTACTCAATAAAGGCCTACTACTGGAGAGAAACCAAGTGCTTTGACACTCACCGTTCGGCCCCACAGCCGTCCAGAGATTCGGGGGAGGCCTCCCCTGAAAGCTGGATTCCCACCGATCGTTTGTTTCAAATCTTAGCCCACTAGCTCAAAAGTAAGCGCTAAAAAGTCCTGCCAAAGTCACATAGGTCGTCATGTTACAATTTAGTCAATAAAGGCCTACTACTGGAGCGAAACCGAGCGCTTTGACGCTCGCCACTCGGCCCCACGACCTCTGAGAGGCTTGGAAGAGGCCTCCCCTGAAAGCTGGATTCCCAAGGATTGTCTGTGTGAATTCCTAGCCCGCTAGGCTGAAATTAAGCGACCTAAAGTCGTGCCGAAGTCAAATCGGTCGTCATGGTACTCGAGCGAAACTGAGTGCTTTAACGCTCGCCGCTCGGCCCCACAGCCGTCCAGAGACTCGGGGGAGGCGTCCCCTGAAAGCTGGATTCCCACCGATCGTTTGTTTCAAATCTTAGCCCACTAGCTCAAAAGTAGGCGCTAAAAAGTCCTACCAAAATCACATAGGTCGTCATGTTACAATTTAGTCAATAAAAGCCTATTACTGGAGCGAAACAAAGTGCTTTGACGCTCGCCGTTCGGCCTCACGACCTCCGAGAGGCTTGGAAGAGGCCTCCCCTGAAAGCGGGATTCCCACCGATCGTTTGTTTTAAATCTTAGCCCAGTAGCTGAAAAGTAGGCGCTAAAAAGTCCTGCCAAAATCACATAGGTCGTCATGTTACAATTTAGTCAATAAAGGCCGAAAGTTGAAAAACAAACAAACTTTTATGTCACTTCTGAATTCAAAAGTAGCTATCAATTTTTTGTGTATTTGTAATTACATGAGGCAGTCATACATTTATGTAGGTTCAGAGTCACAATGTATCATGTAAATACATGCAAATGAATACACTGCATGTGGGAGTTATGTCTTTTAATTGCACATTGTGCAAAAAACAAATTGCAAAATATTAGTTAATACTTGATTGGAGTCAAAGAAATCATTTCTTAGTTCAGATGCAAGACAACTAATTGGGTTCTTGAACGCATCATATTTATACCCTTAAAAAAAAATGTGAGTGCAGCATTTCTGCACACAACTCTGCCTTGAAACACTGACTCTCAAAGTGTGGTATGAGTACCACTTGTGGTATGCTGTCTCCCTCTAGTGGTACCCAAACAGATCACTGAATTCATTGTTCACATTGTGCATAAATGTTACATGGGCTTCAACTTTTCTTTTTCTTCATCCAGTACAGTACATAAGTACAGTTCGGTTGTATTTCCCTTTTAGGTACAATATTTTTGCCTTTAACCATTCAGAAATATTTGCTTTTAAACATTAATTTAGGTGAAACTTTCTTTTTCACCTAATTCAGGTGCATCTTGAATCTAATTGGTAACTGAAACATATCATTCCAAGATACAACTATAAAGTCAGGATTTATGATCGATCGTTTGTTTCAAATCTTAGCCCAGTAGCTGAAAAGTAGGCGCTAAAAAGTCCTGCCAAAATCACATAGGTCGTCATGTTACAATTTACTCAATAAAGGCCTACTACTGGAGCGAAACCGAATGCTTCGACGCTCGCCGTTCGGCCCCCACGAGCTCCGAGAGGCTTGGAAGAGGCCTCCCTTGAAAGCTGGATTCCCAAGGCTTGTCTGTGTGAATTCCTAGCCCGCTAGGCTGAAATTAAGCGACCTAAAGTCGTGCCGAAGTCAAATCGGTCGTCATGGTACTCGAGCGAAACTGAGTGCTTTAACGCTCGCCGCTCGGCCCCACACCCGTCCAGAGACTCGGGGGAGGCCTCCCCTGAAAGCTGGATTCCCACCGATCGTTTTGTTTCAAATCTTAGCCCACTAGCTCAAACGTAAGCGCTAAAAAGTCCTGCCAAAGTCACATAGGTCGTCATGTTACAATTTAGTCAATAAAGGCCTACTACTGGAGCGAAAACGAGTGCTTTGACGCTCGCCGTTCGGCCCCACGACCTCTCAGAGGCTTGGAAGAGGCCTCCCCTGAAAGCTGGATTCCCAAGGATTGTCTGTGTGAATTCTCAGCCCGCGAGGCTGAAATTAAGCGACCTAAAGTCGTGCCGAAGTCAAATCGGTCGTCATGGTACTCGAGCGAAACTGAGTGCTTTAACGCTCGCCGCTCGGCCCCACAGCCGTCCAGAGACTCGGGGGAGGACTCCCCTGAAAGCTGGATTCCCACCGATAATTTGATTCAAATCTTAGCCCACTTGCTCAAAAGTAAGCGCTAAAAAGTCCTGCCAAAATCACATAGGTCGTCATGTTACAATTTAGTCAATAAAGGCCTACTACTGGAGTGAAACCGAGTGCTTTGACGCTCGCCGTTCGGCCCCACGACCTCAGAGTGTCATGAACGGAACAGAGGCTAGGACCAAAAAATGCAAGACTCCAAAACAAATGGACAGTTTCCAAAAAGAGAGGTTTAATAGACGGGCATAGGTCGGTACACGGGCAGGCAATCCAAGAAGGGCAACAGTATCCAAGAACATGAGGCAAAGAGGCAAGGTCGATAATCGGAACAGGGTCAAAGTCTTACTGTGAGTCTGTGACAAGGAATGCTGGAACGTGACGACAAGGTACAACGAACTGGCAACGAGTGGGAATGAGACACGAGGTTAAATACAATCGGTAATTAGGTATGAACGAGGCACAGGTGGTGAAGATGCTCACAGGAGCAGGTGTGTGAGAAACGAGAGAGGAAGACAAAACCTGGAACACACGCACGCACACACACACACACACATGACAAGAATATAGTTTATATTGGGGTAGAAGTTCATATTAAGTTAATGGCGATTATAGGGTTAATTTTGAGCAAGGGAAACAACTTCATTTTTTTTTAAAAAAGAAAGTGTAAAAATACATGACATGGCTGGGTATATAAAAGGCAGAACGCTCAGAAAGGCTCAGTTCAGTTTGGTTGCTCAAAGGGGAAGGATAGAAAATTTTGTTACTGTGATTGAGTGTGCTTAGACCTGAGGAAGGCTCTAGGAGCCGAAACGTTGTCGGAGCACATTGATTGGTCGACGTCACAGTTTTTGGAAAAAAAATGTTTTTGTGTTGTTTTTTTTAAGTTTTTTTGGTTTTTTTGGTTCTTTATAGCTAGAAATACATTACAAATATATAACAATTAATAAATACAAAATTATAACCACAATTATTAATTATATAACAAAGGCGACAGTAAATCAAGAAACAATTAACACAAACAAATGAAAAACAAAATGGAGTGGGGGGAGTGGAAGCATGTCCAATATGGAAAGCGGGCCCAGCAGGCTCGCCGCCAAGAGTGGGGAAAGGGAGACGGGGGATGGCGCAGGGGGATGGACCGTGCACCATTAGACCTGAGGAAGGCTCAAGGAGCCGAAACGTTGTCTGGGCACACAGAATTGGACCGAAAGTCACAGCTTATTTCAGATTTGGCCATTTTTTTGTTATTTTTGGGTTTTGTAAAAAATATTTTTTTGGTTTTTTTTTGCAATTATATAAAAATACATTATCAATACATATCTAACCTAATAAATAGCATAATTGAAAACAACCATTATTATTTATATAGCAAAGGCGAATCCACCACAATAAATAAATAAATACATATTACTGGATAAAAGATAAATATACACACAAATTAAAAACACAAAGATGTGGAATGGACAGTGGACCCAAGTCCACTATGGACGACGACGCCAACAGGCGCGTCACCAGGAACGGGAACGGGAGGACGGAGGAGAGCGTTGGGGGAAGGACCGTGCACCCCCCTCCCGATCCTGGAAGGGGGATTACGTCCCTGTGTCCGGGAGAGGGAGGGCTCGGTTCCCCTCACCTAACCCTAACCCTTACAGAATTAAAAACAAAATAATAATTACTAACCTACTATATACACAATATACACGATTTAATTAATTAATTAATTAAAAACACATATATACACTATTTACACTAATTACATATAAGAATAAGACTGGTGAAGGAAGGACATTGGAATAAATACACTGGTAAAAACTAAAAATGAGTCACTAAAACAGAGGCTATAAAAAGGGAACAAGCCAAATCTTGTCACTTCACTTTTGCTTTCGAACGAGCAACAGCTCTTCATATAACAGTAGGATAGTAGAAATTGTGTGCTAAAACCTGAAGAAGGCTTGACATAAGCCGAAACGTTGTTGGCACACACAAAGACAGAATTGGATAAAGACAAGTATAATTGAATAAAAACAACTTTATTTGATAGTTTCTTTATTATTTTTTATTTTTTTATTAAACATTTTTTTTTTGAAAATACATTTTTTTTGGCATCTTTACAATAACAATCCATACATTATCAATACTATACCTGATAATTCATTGTAGAACATACAATTTATAAACTAGACAATAGAACATTTATTAATTATATAGCAAAGGCGACAGGAAAATCCGTAACTGAATGACAAAGACAGAAAACTAAGAAACTGATACAAAAAAAATAAAAACTGAAAAAATACAACAAAACATACAAAAACATTCCAAAAATATATACTAAAACAACAAAAAAAATTAAAAAACTAAAAGTATAAAAAACAAAAAAAGTGTTCATAAAAATACAAATTACACAAATTTACAACAAAATGATGGATGAGGGATGGACAGTGGCCCGGTATGGTCGCCGAGGCCAAAATAAATATCAGACAGGAGTGGGGAATCAAGGTGGAGGGAGATTCCAAGGGTGGAAGGCCAGTGCACCTCCCTTTCGCTCCGACGGTCAGCCGGAGGCCTTTAACCATCGGGGTGGAAGGGTTCAGCCTCAATTTCCTAACCCACAACCGTCCAGAGACATTTTTTTCAATAAATTCACACTTGAAGGCTGAGCAGGCACCCCAGAGACCCAACTATTTGTATCCAAACAATAAAATTGATCAAACCTTAAAACTGTTTTTATCAAGTGTCTATCAGTTTTGAATAGTCGGAAGCTGTAATGCAACAGAAATCTAAATGTATGTTCCATAGAACACCCTATTTACTTAGCATCTTCAGAAACCTCTATTTAGTATATCCCTGGCCAATCTGATCATATTACAATTTCTTGAGATAACAGTATTACAGTATTAGGATCAGAGATTGGTCTCCTTATGTCCTTGTCTGTTTTGACAGTGTCGACTAATTAGATTTTCCCTCTTCCCTCGTTCAAAGAATGAACTGTATGTCTTTCAACTCCAGAAAATGAAGAAACGAAATCAGGTCAACGGCCGCAAACAATTTCCAGCGAAGGTACTATTTACACCCTAGTAATTCCTTGTCAGTCAATTTTAAGAAGCAGGTTAATTAATACTTTTTTAAATATCCCTCTCAGAGCTTCTCGCCCATACCTGTCATGGTCTGTGTTTTGGTTTGGGTTGTGTTTAGTTTTGTTCCATGTTTTCCTGTGTTCCATGTTTGTCGTGTGCTCATTAAGTTGTTGTGTCCACCTGTTCTCGTCTGCTTTGTGTCAACCAATCAGCTCTCTCCAGCCACTCATGTCTTGTCCAGGTGTTCCTCGTTGTCTCGTCTATCTGTTTGTATTTAGTTACCTGGTTTCTTTCAGTTCTTGTCGGTTCATTGTCGTTGTCACATGTCTCTGCCATGTCATAGTCGTCAGTTGTCTTTATCATTGTGGTATGTCATTGTCAGGTGTCATTTTCCCTTTCTATTCCACGTCTTACTCACAGGTCATAGTTTGTTTCCAGTTTTAGATATTTGAGTGTTTCTTTGTTACTTTGATTTGATTGGTATCTGTTGTGGGACTTTGTTCAGTTTTCCCTTTTCTAAGATTAAATATTATTTTGAGACTCCTGCACTCCTGCCTTGCCTCCCTGCAATTGGGTCCACCATGTTCTTACCTTGCGTTACTCGCCCTCGCCCTAACCACGTACGTGACAATACCAGCAGTCAAACGAACAACGGGAAAATGTGAAATCCCAGGTAGGTTTCATTTACAAGGTTCCCATGGAGGTGGATTGCTTCCAATCCAATTCAACTTTATTAACAAAGCAAACAATAGAATGAAAACAAATATTTCAAAATGAAAAAAAAAAAAAAGTAATACTATGTGTACGCGTACGTGCGCACATACAAGTGAATCAACTGTAAGTAAAGTGACCAGCAGAGAGACCTGTTTGGACGTACTAATAAGATATTCTGGTGTGCCGACCTTGGTCACCGGGAGGTAGTACTGTACAGTATAATATAGTCATGTGGACAAACGAAGAAGAATAGACTTCTTCTGCTGTAATACTAACTCAATAAGTCGCTATAATACTCGTTTTTTGAAGGCGTTGAAGAATATATGCCTTGTGATTATTGTTATTTTATCTGCATGTGTTTAAATATCCGTTGCTTAAAGGGTTATAAAATTGTGACTGTTGGTGTCACGAGCGGCAATGCCGTAGGGGCAGATCCCAAAAAATAGACTCCAGTTCAGAGGTCCGAACAATTTTAATTAAATGGAAGTGCATGTGATGGCGAGACACACGAAACTAAAGGAACTCACAACCAGAGAGAATCAAAAACGGATAACGCAGGGAGACACGACAAACGGTCCGTGTGGTATAATCGTATTGAGCCTAAATTTGGACAGCGGTCAGAACGGCGGCAAACACGGGGTAAAAACGAGTGAATAATCCGACGCCCACACACTGTCACGGTGCCCCCTAAAAAGGCTGTTGATTACAATGCATGACAGGTGCGTCACCGATGTCCACGCCCACCCAGACACTGCAACACAAAGAAACACAGGGCCATGACAGTTGGTGCTAACGTTAGCATGTCAATGGTGTTTTTCTTTTATTTTTAGTTTTTTCTTTACATCAAGCTAGCAGACTTTGAGGTATGTGCTGAAGGAACCTGTGTTTAAAATCTCCTATGACTCTCGTGGTTCCCAGCGTGCTCGTTTTCGTGAAAGAACTACGTTCATAACAATGTATTAAAAACCAACCAATTTATTCCTGACAGAGGAGTCGATACATTTTGCAGAGCTCTGGGTTCGTAACTATCCCTATCTTATCCTTAGGAGATAGAGTAGTCGAACAAAAACTATCTGATTCTACCCCAGACTTATACCATGTTTCAAACGGGCCAGTATGGAATCGCTGTCGTCTGATTGGTCCGTGGTCTAATCTGACGTCATCGTTGTTCTGCAGAATGATGACCATTTGAGCTGGCTCCAGGTGTCGCCTCCAGACGGCGTCCCACATTCCTGAATTCAATGCCTATAGTGGCCCCCCGCAGTCCTCTTCTTCCTTGACATCTTTCCTGCAATAAACTCCTACCCCCTTATTTGATTATACTGTAGCACACATCCTTGCTTACCTTCCAAACTAGTTACACCATGAAACTCTATATTATATTACATATTAGAATATAAAGTATTCTATATTTCCTTCAATGAGCTTTCTTTTTAAAACCAATATACACGTTGCAATCATATGTTCAGAACAAGTTGATACAATTTCAAAAAGTTACACATTGTACACAAACATTTTATCTTCATCAATAAGTGATTCATGAGTCTACTTAAGCTTTGGCTTTAAGCTTCAAATGGATAGCGTGGTTACCATGGTAACACGTTGGCCCAGCGCATCAGTGGACACAGGAGCAGGAACGCCACAGCCATGGATCACATCAATGGGCGTGCATTTTTACATTATATATTTAATAGTTCATCACAAATAAAAATTCATATTCTTAACCTAACCTAATTTGTCCTAAATGCGTGTACACGCACATTTCCCCCATCAAGGAGTCTGTGAAGTGCGAGCCCAGACACAGTAAACTTGAAATGAACGCCACATTGCACACACCACTGGAGTGTGTCGCTCTCCTTGGCACAACACCACAAAAGCCTTGAAGGCAAAAAGGCAGCAGCGCACACTGGATGCGGAAACAGCACCCGACGACAGTGGAGCTTGGCAATGCTCGACCGTGAGCGGAAACGAGCATGTTCCTGCACGCGCTATCATTTAGTATGCCCCTCACAGCAAGCATCTGCTTACACTAAACATGCTTATGCAAACGACGAATTTGCCCATTTGGCCAACTTGATTTCTTGATTGATCCTATCGTGTTTATGAACGCACGGGGGGGGGGACCTGGGGGGTGGTGGGGGATTGGACAGCAAACCCACGAGAGCAAGACGATAAGAACAATTGGGAACTACTAGCAAAGCAAACATTCACATTGGTGCATTACATCTAGAGTCAGCTGATCATGAACCACCCCCATGACCTCTTTAGTTGAGGTCACGACAAGCCAAACAAAGTCAAAACCAATTGAGCACCTTGCATGTGCACATCATTATCAGTATTATTATCAGTAGTATTATTAACAGCTCAACACACAAATACATTCAATGTTTTTCTTTTCTGTTCAACGGCCAAGATTTCTGCACATCGGCTTCTGGTGTCATTGAAGGTTGCGTGCGTGGAAACAAGGTGTCCACGAAAAGTCTCATTTCAGTCTGAAGGCGGTTTCCATCGTGTTGTTTCTAAAAGATGGCTGTAGTCTGCTGCATACAAGCAACGTGTAGACACTGTTTATGACAAAATGACATAATTATAGGCTCTTTCATTAGCACAGCAGGCCAGTGGAGGAGCAATGCGAGTGACACCGCTTCGAAAAAAAACTGCACAGTAAGGAAACGCAAAACAGCTAACCCTTGCCGCGTACGCCACAGTCAGGACAGCGGGTGCCGGCAGATAAGAGGACGGCATCTCCTCACTCGCGGCGGTCAAGGTTAGGGGCCGGAAAAGATCATCGGTTGCCTGGCGACTCTGCTTCAGGAGTCTTACACACTTGACATCCCGTGTTCCTAAAGCGGCACGACCACAAGCGATTACAAACTCCAAATGCGCGCTCGTACAAAAACCACGCTGTATCCTATCGGTTGGATATCATTGCCGTTGGGTGGAATACTTGCATGTACAAAACCATTACTTTTCAGGAAAACAAAATAACTACGTCTTTATTAACACTGTATCATCAAAGAGCAAGCAATTTACAACGCTGAGTCATTTGTAAGAATAACAGTCCCACGTGTGGACTGAACAACAGTATCAATTGGTGAAAAAATATGAAATTGAAGAGATTTGGGTAAGTCACTGATGGTGTAGTGGTGCACTCGCCTGACTTTGGTGCGGGCAGCGTGGGTTCAGTTCCCACTCAGTGATGGTGTGAATGTGAGTGCGAATGGTTGTCCCTGTCTATATGTGCCCTGCAACTGACTGGGGACCAGTTCAGGGCGTAGTCCGCCTTTCGCCCAAAGTCAGCTGGGATAGGCTCCGGCGCAGCGCCCCACGACCTTTACCGGGATAAGCGGTGTTGAAAATGGATGGATGGACGGACTAAATTTGGACATGGAAGATTTTGGCCCGATGCCCGCAATATGTACTCTATATACACATGCGCACAAAAATGATTTACAAAAGTTCTTCTAAAAACAGTACATCTTTAACAACTCGCCACAACTTCAGGACCAATTATCATTTATAAAATACTTTTTGGATTGAAAATGTCAGAGAGGTATTCATTTTAAGAAGACTCACTACACATGCTACTTTGTGTTGAAAACAATCGGAGCTGGCACGCTGACATCTCTGTGTGAAAGCAGCTTCAAGTCGCTGGCCATGCAGCTGCAAATTTTACCTCAGCAGGCCACTAGAGGGAAGCAAAGTAACCTGCTCAAAACAACAGTCCAAATTCCGATTTGTCTGCTCGATGACTTTGGGTGTGTTTTATCGGCTGTTCCAACCTGAGAGCGAGCTGTTTGACTTCTGCTTGTGGAGCTTTTCCTTCTCCCTCTTCACCTTGGCATGATCTTAAGCTTTATGCTGCTTTTACTACTGGGACGCACCAACCCCTGGATGCACACACAATCACACGTGGCACAACGCACACAAGCACGCACGCCAGGGTGTTTCGCAATCCTTACCTCCTCAACACAGTGCATTAGTGGACAGATCCAGTGGATGTCATCCAGTTTGTGAGGCTCAGCACTCAGGCTGTTCAGGGTTAAGCGGAGCCCCTCTTCCTCAGGGAACTCGGACTGAGGAGGGTGAGAAGAAGGGTGCGTGAGAGATAGGGGATGACATCGGAGCTTAACAAGTGCAATGATCTTCCAGCAAACCATAACATCATTGTCACACAATTGCTTTATTCATTATGTTTCTGTTGTTGCTGGGTAATGACTCTTAGCAATCTGTTTCCAAGGGCACGTCAGATGCTGACCTCTCATCATGTTTGCCCTCCTCCCCAACCGGAAGCACCACAAATGGTAGCAGATCAGAAGAAGGAGTAGTACCTGAACCTGGATGATACCATGTTTTGTGGCAGCGTCCTGGCCACCAACATCACCAAGCAGGAGTGCTGCTGCTCCATCGGGGTCAGATGGGGAGACCACTGTGTGATCTACCCATGTCCTGTTCCTCAGTCAGGAACAAACAAAACACGTTCAATATTTGCTGGCAGTGGGACAGGAACAACTGCAGTTATTGCGAAG